>NC_133324.1:771852853-772152853 GCF_042186555.1 Aquarana catesbeiana
CATCTCCTCCCATCCTCTCCTCTTGATAGGCATCCAGTAGTGGCAACTGTCCTTTGAGTCAATCAGGCGACGCGTAACAGACCCGAGCACCTGATTGGTGGAGAGGCGGTTCAGTGTTAGGAAAGCGAATATTCATTTGCTTTTCTAACACACCTGGGCGGACTGTGAGCGCCAAGCATGGCACTCGCAGTTCACCTATTTTGAAGCCTATTAGTGCTTTAAAAACACCCCCGCCGATGTAATTCTGGCGCCCGGCATCCGAAAAGGGGCCAGGCATCTGAATGGGGGGGCAGTGGCGGCCATAGATAGATTCACGCTATGCATGAATCTATCTATTTGTGATAGCGGGGTGGCTGGAGAGGGGGGCAGCGCCCGTGCGCCCTTATGGATGCACCGCCACTGATGTAAACTCATACATACACACATACATGCACATATACATACATGCATATGAGCACACGTACAAACGCACACACACACACACACATATACATACATACACACACACACATGCACATATACATACATGCATACACACACATGCACATATACATACATGCACACACACATGCACATATACATACATGCACACACACACATATAAACACACATACATGCACACACACACACACATACATACATGCACATACATATAAACACACATACAGTAGATAAAAAACGGCAGTCCTTTACCTTAGCTCTTCCTGCCGGGTACTGCACTGTAGGGGGAGACAAAGAGAACAGCGCTGTGCTTTCACTTTGTAATCAATGTGACCAGCTCCCCACACAGTGCTGATTACAGTTCGGCTTAGGTTAGGGGAGCTTGTCTCTACTCCTCCTATCGAAGTACTGTATGAGCTCAAGGGCCCCCTGCAGCAAGGGGCCCGGTCACCTTGGCAACCTCAGCGACCCCTATAATTCCGCCACTGCCAAGGAACACACCAGACAGGTCAGGGATAAAGTTGTGGAGAAGTTAAAAGCAGGGTTAGATTATAAAAAAATATCCCAAGCTTTGAACATCTCATGAAGCACTGTTCAATCCATCATCCAAAATTCGAAAAAGTATGGCATAACTGCAAACTTACCATGACATGACCGTCCACCTAAACTGACAGGCCAGGCAGGGACATTAATCAGGGAAGCAGCCGAAAGGCTCATGGTAACTCTGGAGAATCTGCAGAGATCCACAGCTCAGGTGGGAGAATCTGTCCACAGGACAAGTATTAGTCACACACTCCACAAATCTGGCCTTTATGGAAGAGTGATAAGAAGAAAGCCTTTGGTGAAAGAAAACCAAAAAAAGGCCCATTTGGAGTTTGTGAGAAGCCATGTGGGGGACACAGCAAACATGTGGAAGAAAGTGCTTTGGTCAGATGAGGCCAAATTTGAACTTTTTGGCCTAAAAGCAAAATGTTATGTGTGTCAGAAAACTAACATTGCACATCACTTTGAACAAACCATCCCCACTGTGAAACATGGTGGTGGCAGCACCATGTTGTGGGGATGCTTTTCTTCAGCAGGGACAGAGAAGCTGGTCAGAGTAAGAAAACTTGTTAGACCCCTTTCACACTAGGGCATTTTTCAGGCACTTTTGGGCTAAAATTAGCACCAGAAAAGCACCTGAAAAACGCCTCCCCTGAAGCCCCAGTGTGAGAGCCCAAGTGCTTTCACACTGGAGCAGTGTGCTTGCAGGACGTTAGAAAAAGTCCTGCAAGCAGCATCTTTCGGGCGGTGTGGGAGCGGTGTATACAACACTCCTCCACCACCCCCACCATTGGAATCAATGGGCACTGCTGCCAAAGCTCCTACAAAACAATTCGGCAGCGGCACTTTGCAGGCGCTATTAACCCTTTATTCAGCTGCTAGCGGGGGTTAAAAGCCCCCCCGCTAGTGGCCAAAAAGTGCCGATATTACAGCGGTCGCGCTTTACCGCTAATGCCCCCCGCCCCAATATGATAGTAGCCTTATGCCACGTACACACGAGCGGACTTTATGGCAAACTTGGTCCGGCATACCGGAGTCCGTCGGACAATTCGATCGTGTGTGGGCTCCAGCAGACTTTTTTTTTTCAAAAGTTTGACGGACTTAGATTTGAAACATGTTTCAGATCTATCCAACTGACTCGGCTTTCTAGCGTACAAACCGGTCGTCTGTGTGCTAGTCCGACGGACCAAAACTGACACATGCTCTGAAGCAAGTACAAGACGGAAACGCTCGGTCTGGTAAAACTAGCCTTCATATTGAAGCTAGCACATTCCTCTTCTGTGATCTTTTAAGATAGCGCATTCTTTTTTTCTTTATAATGAGAGAGGAATGAAGTTGTTTTGCTGCTTATATTCACACAGAGTTCTCACAAACTACTTTATTCATGATTTATCCTCATGCCATGACTAATATTATATTTTTTAAAAGCCACATCTCCAGAAATAAAGTAGATAAATATTTTTTGGACTCATCTTTTTTTTTTATATTTAAACAATATCTATTTTACACTGTGTGCTAAATTATACAAAATGTTAGTTTTTTTTTTTTTTTTTTTTTGAGTTTCAAGTTACCACAATAACCTTAATATTTTTTAGTGTTTTAATGAACCTTAATGAGGTTGGTGTCCCTTGTTAATTAGACATAGGGGGGTTATTTTCAAAAGGCAAAATAATTTTTCACTACAAGTGCAAATTGTACTTGGAATTGCACTGAAAGAGCATTTGGAAGTGCATTCACTGTGTATCCGAGGGGCACATGCAAGGAATCAAAAAAAAAAAAAAACATTTCTCTTGCACATGATTGTATGATAAAATCAGCAAAGATTCCCCTAATTTCAGATCTTCCCCTCAGATTTACAGTGACTGCACTTCCAGCAAGTGCACTTGCAGTGCAATTTATAAAGTGCACTTTGCACTAGTACTTTGCACTTGAATTGCCAAATGATTTAGCCTTTTGTAAATAACCCACATAGTCTTTTTGACCTGTACCTGCCTACTCACAAACCAAATGTCCTTTTTGAATCAAAACACATAGCCAATAATGTAAGGTAAAGAAAAAATCTATTTAGTTTGGTAAAAAAATAAATGAGGAAGGCAACACTGGAGACACGTTTGGAATGTGTGAAGCCTTTTGTCCCCCATGGCACACATCAAGTTTTTGGAAAATAAAATTGGTATCTTGCAACTAGGGAGCACAGTCAGAAGTCAGACCAGACAGAAGCCAGGCAATCACCTTCAACTCTTCCATGGAGCCTTCCCTGCACGAAGCCCTGCAGCATTCCCTCCACGCTTCTCTGCAGCCTTCCTTGGAGGCTGTCCCTCTGGTGGTGTACTTGGGGCAGGAGGAGGAGGAGTAGCAGGAGGAGTAGCAGGAGGAGTGGCTTCATCTGCTATATAGGTTGTTTGAGTAAGCTCCCCTCTCAAGCCCTTCTGACATGCTTGAAAAATAAGACCCTCACAGAGGAGGCGTTGCCCCTTTTCTAGTTCCAGCAACCTGATGGCCATATATGTTCCATAGGCCTCTTCAGCATTGGGTGGTGTGCTCAGGATTTGGCTGGCTTCCCGAATGAGGGCTAGTGATTCCTCCTCTGTTCGGGTCATCTTCCTGGGCCTTTTTGTGGTAATGCGGAGGGGAGGCACCTGACATTCCATGAGGCTTCTACTGGGCCCAGCCACGGCCTCCTCCTCTCTCCCACTGGGCAAGGCCTCCTCCTCTATACCTCTGGGCAGGGCCTCCTCCTGGCTGAGCTCATCCTGGGTAAAAAAAATGGACAAACCGGTAGTTGTAATTTTGGGTTAGGCAATCACACACAATTTTCAGCTCGTGACTTGCAAATATAATTTTTAACAAATAGTAAAGGCTATCTTTTTGACCCTACCATTATTGTAGCTGCTCACCAATATTTGAAGTATATTTTTGGCCACTACTGTCTAGTGATATGTCTACATATTAATAATTGAAATGAAGTCATTTTTGGTGAAGCACTTCAAAATTTTTTACGTTTACATCATTAATAATTACACAATCCCAAATTCACAAAAAAGTATACCTGGCTGAAGCTGGGCGCATCCACTTTATCAAGGATGAAAGGGCCCAGTTCTTCCTGGGACTCGTCAGCTGGGGTGGAGGGAAGGGTGGAGGTGGAGGGAAGGCTGGAGGGAAGGGTGGAGGGAAGGGTCAAAAGTGATTGCTTTGCTTCTGTCTGGTCATGCAGCAATCATAGTTTTTGGTAGTACCACAGCTTGGGGACATAAACCTGGTCTGCTGCTGCTCCGGATCTGCGCGACTCCTGGATCTTATTGTGTTCCCGCCTGTGTTCCCGCCTGTACATATTGCGCAAGATACCAATTTTACTGTCCACAAACTTAAGGTCTGCCTGGGGGACTCGAGTCTTCACAAATTCCAAAAGTGTGCCCAGTGTTACCTTCCTTACATCTCTATTAAAATATAATGGCTTGACCTCCCACAGGTTTCTTTTTTCTTGATACAGATCAATGAAGCATGTCAAAAATTCAGCATCCTTAAAGGGATTCATTTTTGCTGAAAGACAAGACACAAGATAAAAACTGTAATGTCAGTCCAAACTCCCAGTATTATTTTTTGCAGAATCTAGGGTACACATATACACACACACACACCAAACACAAACAGATTCACCAAACACACACCCACGTTTAATCTTACCTTCATTTCTGACGCTTGCTACTTCCGCTCGGACATACGTAGGCCAGCGTAATAGCTTTATATACACTGCACATGTGTCATGCTACGCCTGCGTTGCCCGCCCCTGACGTTCTTTAGTACGATTTGTCCCCGCCCCTTCACTCTTCATTGCGCAGTGGGAGTATACAGAGAAAGATGGCGGAGAGATTATCTGCAAGTAGTGCGGAGGAAAGCCCGAAGCCACAACCATCCAGATCCAGGAGGAGATATAAGGCCACCAACATGGCCTTTGAAGAGATGGTAGAGATGGTGTCCATATTGAGAAGGGAGGATTATGATGGCAAAAAAGGACCGTACACCCGACCCAATATGCGGAAGGACAAAATCATGGCCTCAGTTGTCACCGCTCTTGACCAAAAATTTGGCATTAAACGGGCTAAAGAGCAATTGAGGAAGCGGTGGTCTGACCCCAAAACTAGGGAGCCTGAACAATATTGGCGAATAACGAAGCTGCTTAAAAAAGTAAGTACTTGTTGTGTGTTCCTTTTGAGATACTTAACTTGCATGCTGATCCATATGCTTTTCGTTTATACAGCAACATTTGTAAAGACCGTTCTTTTGAAAATACATATGATACTAAGAAAATTACGTTTGTTTTTCACCAAATATGATGGTACAGGGTTGGACATACATTTAGGTCTTGATAATTTGTTGTATTCCAAAAATGTGGTGATGTTGTGTAGATGTGTTTGAAACTATAATGCTTCTTCAAAAATGATTCAGTGTAATGTAAGGACAGGACACAGCAGCTGTTTCCACATCTGGACTCACGAGCACTAGTGTACTATGTGACACCAGATAACATTTTTGAGGCTAATACACATAGGTGATAATTGAGGTGTCTGCATCTGTGAAACTTGCATGAAAATGTGTATTGTTTTGCATTCTTTGTGAGAGTGAATTTTAATCCTGTCTTAAATTTTTTTAAATGACAATTGTCCCCAACTTGTAACCAACGTTTCATATTCCTTTTTCATGACTGAAATATCACTGTGCTTTAACTATACCTTTTGTTTAATTCTCATAGGGGAGAAAAGACTCAGACAACAGTGCAAGGATCCCAGGACCCCCCCAAGTCACCAGCCTCAAGCAGCAATTAGCCCAAGCCCCAGCCCAAGACCACGCCCACCAGACGAGCAGGAGGAAGGAGAGGTGGAGGAAGTGTGTGATATTTCCACCCCACCAAGTGAGTGACTGACACCCCAGCTTAAGTTAATCTATTTAGACGTGCATATTTAAAAAAAAAATGTTATCCACACATTTTAGGTGATGTTCTGGTTGTGGAAGGCCAAGCAGCGGAGCCATTTAGCACAGACAGTGCACAAAGACTGATTGGGCAGATAATGGTGTGGAATGGCCAAACTTACAGCATGAGAAATCGGCTGGACACCATGCAACAGGAAATGAAGAACATGATTGATGTTTTGGGCAGAATCTAATAACTTTTTGCCTAAAAACATCAATCATGTTCTTCGTTTCATTGTCAAGTTTTATTTTTTTAAATGTTTGAAGTTCTTAAATACTAATGTAAAAATTTAGCAGATGCACACGGTGTGTCACCATGTGCTATCTTCCATCAGGGGATATCAATGTATTTGTTTTGTGTTTGCAACCCCTTCATCAGAATAATGTCAGTTTGTGAGAGGAACAAAGGGATTGCACACACAAAACATGTTCATTGCTCCCCCATGATGGGAGATAGCACATGTTGACTTGAACCTTTTTTGCTCCCAAATTGGGAGCATCTGCAAATTTTTTGTTTTACATGGGTGACATCACCAGCACCGTTATTAACATGTTGAACTTTGTAAGTTCGTGTTATTT
The DNA here is from genome assembly GCF_042186555.1 of Aquarana catesbeiana. Lineage (NCBI taxonomy): Eukaryota > Metazoa > Chordata > Amphibia > Anura > Ranidae > Aquarana > Aquarana catesbeiana. The sequence goes on from NC_133324.1 coordinate 771,859,385, forward strand.
TGCGTTCTTCTGTTTTTAAAAACCCTGTTGTCAAGCCTAATTTTGTCAACAATTTATAGTTTTAACAAATATGCCTAAACTAAAAAAAAATATATATATTGTTACTTAAAAAAAATAAAAAAAACAAAAACATAAACACGTTCAAACAAAATGCACCTTTCAATGTGCACACAGTAAAATGTTTTTACTACTACAATGTGTGTGGCTTATTATTTATCAATAACAGATTTTTTTGTGTGGTTACAGTGACAAAGGACCTTATTAACTAAAGGGAAATGCACTTGCCACTACAAGTGCACTAGGAGACAGACAAAACTAAATGCAAACAAGAATCAAAACAAGAGATTTTTGCCAATTTTTTTTTATTTTTTGGAATAAAGATTAAAGCTCTTGTTGCATTGCAATGGCCCCCCGACCATTAAAATAATTGACATATCTGTCACGTACTTGACGGGCGGTTTGGGGGGCCAAGCCAATACGGCCACTATCCAGGCCTGTGAGTGGATCTTCACCACTAAATCCGGCCTCAGGCCCAACTGATGTAAGATATGTTGATGAATGACGTCTTAAAAAATTATGCAGAATGCAGCAAGCCATGATGACATAATTGATCTTGTATTCTGCAAGATTTATTGCGGAGAGGAACAAAAGGAACCGGCTTGCCAGAATCCCAAAGGCATTCTCCACAACTCTTCTTGCTCTGGCAAGCTGGTAATTAAATACCCTCCTCTCAGGGGTGAGGACCCTTTGGGGGAATGGCCTCATCGAGTGTTCGCTGAGAGCAAACGCTTCATCAGCAATGAAAACTGAGGGGAATCCATCCACGTTCTGGTCATCAGGTGGCAATCCCAGGCCACCAGTCTGGAGACGCTGGCACAGCTTGGTCTGTGCAAAGACTCCTCCGTCTGACATCGGGCCGTTCTTCCCCATGTTCATGAACATAAAATCCAATTGTGCCGAGACCACCGCCATCAAAACTACACTATGAAACCCCCTATAGTTATAGTAATAGGACATTGAATGGGGTGGTGGCACAATGCGGATATGCTTCCCATCGATCGCCCCGACACAGTTGGGAAAGTCCCAACGGTCAGCGAACTGGGACGCCACAGTCTGCCAATCCTGTGTGTTTGAAGGAAACTGTGGAGTCAAACAAGAAAAAAAAATCTAAGTACTTTTAAACATAACTTTGATATCAGATTACACAAAAACATTCTTGAACAACAGCAGTAGAACATTATTAATATGTGTTATTTTTATAAAATAATCCAAAAACATAAGGCCCACTTATAAGATTACTCACCCCCTCTGATGGACCATTGATCAATTTGTATGTGGGGGGGAGGGGTTCTAATTTGGGCAAAAAACACACCTGACAGTTGCAAACATTTGTGGGGGTGGGGGAGGGGTTTTCATTTGAGCAAAAAACACACCTGACAGTTGCAAACATTTGAGGGGGTGGGGGAGGGGTTCTAATTTGGGCAAAAAACATACCTGACAGTTGCAAACATTTGAGGGGGTGGGGGAGGGTAAAACAGTACAATGGAGCTGACAATATACATTGTTCAAGGGACTATAGGCTAGAGGTATAAATGGACCCAGGATTGCATGGTGAGGAGGTTATTGAAGGTAAATATGCATGTAGGCCAAAAAATGATTAATGTAAAAAAAACAGGCATGCATGAAGATAAAGGGGACATTCCCAGAATATTCCAAGCATGGTAATAAGGTAACAAGGACATTTAGACAATACATTAGCAAACATTAAATACATATCATGTAATGTTAAAGGATAAAACTTACCTTCATATAGTCCTTCTGCAGGACCTGAATAATAGCAGAACAGGTCTCTGGGATTATGATCCCCAGAGCCTGGGGGGAGATGCCTGTCGAGAACTTCAAGTCCTGAAGATTTCTCCCAGTCGCCAAGTAACGTAAAGTGGCAACTAGCCTCTGCTCCGCAGTGATGGCTTGCCTCATGCAGGTATCCTGCCTGCAGATATAAGGGGTCAGCATAGCCAGCAGACGTTCAAAAACGGGGTCCGTCATCCTGAGATAATTCCTGAAATCCTCAGGATTATTCTCACGGATCTCACGGAGCAAAGGCATGTGTGAGAATTGGTCACGCTGCCACAACCAATTCTTCGTCCATGAACTCCTCCTTGCCCTGTTCATGGACTGGACTCGGGTCAAATTATTAACACCAAGTCCCCACGCAGCACGAACTCGAGAATGAGTACATCCATGCATCATGGCTTCAAAAAGGTCGGCTGGTCAAACAAACAAACTTAGAACAAATGCACTGAAGAACAGCAAGGCCTATGAAGAGCGACCTGAAGATCAGGAACGAGCGGACCAGAACGGCCTACTAGGCAGGTTATGAACTGACCAACATGCACTGAAAAGCAGATACAAACCTCACAAGCACAAACTGAACCGCAGAAAATGATCTAAATAAGCTGAAGTGTGAAAAGCGCAAATCGTCTCTAACCAAACTTCTACTAACACGAGATAAACATGAGATTAGCAGAAGGAGCCCAAAGGGTGGCGTAGTGGGGATTGAACTTCATTTTTCTAGTCCCGTCATACGTGCTGTATGTCACAGCGTTCAAAACCATCAGACTTTTGGAGTGATCGTGTGTGTCCAAGTCCGTCCGTTTGTAAGTCCGGCGCATCTACGCTACAAAGTCCGTCGTAAAGATCGCCGGACCAAGTATGCCGGAACGTCCGCTCATGTGTACGCGGCATTAGAATCTGCAAAAGACTTGAGACTGGGGCAGAGGTTCACCTTCCAGCAAAACCCTAAACATACAGCCAGAGCTACAATGGAATGGTTTAGATCAAAGTATATTCATGTGTTAGAATGGCCCAGTCAAAGTCCAGACCTAAATTCAATTGAGAATCTGTGGCAAGACTTGAAAATTGCTGTTCACAGATCCTCTCCATCCAATCTGACAGAGCTTGAGCTATTTTGCAAAGAAGAATGGGTAAAAATGTTACCCTCTAGATGTGCAAAGCTGGTAGAGACATACCCAAAAAGACTTGCAGCTGTAATTGCAGCAAAAGGTGGTTCTACAAAGTATTGACTCAGGGGAGCGGAATGCACACCACACTTTTCACATATTTATTTGTAAAACATTTGGAAAACCATTCATCATTTTTCTTCCACTTCACAATTATGTGCCACTTTGTGTTGGTCTATCACATAAAATCCCAATAAAATACATTTACATTTTTGGTTGCAACATGACAAAATGTGGAAAATTTCAAGGGCTATGAATACGTTTTCAATGCACTGTAAATTCACAGGCCTAATCTGTAATAGTCCAGGACTTTGACTTTTCAGGGCACTCTTAAATTCTGCATGTGTAGAATCCAACATAACTTAGTGGAAGAAGGCCACAGGCCTTTTTTTTTTTTAAGCTGATGACTCAGTAGAGGTCACCAACTGTTGAAATGCCTTTAAAAAGGCAAGCCAAACTCTGGTGAATAGGACTTTAATAAAATATATAAATAATATAAATTATAAATTAAACATTTAATAATGAAAGTGATCTTTATTAATACAGCCTTAAAAAGTTAAAATCACAAAAAGGGCTAAATATCATATCAGACAACATGAATCAAACTGCTAGTATGAATGTAAGTATGTAAGTATACTAATGCACAAACCCATAACTAACACTAGTGAGTAGCTGACAACACGAAATATGTTCACCCAGCTCCTCCCAACACATTGTGTCATAGCTCACAAGACTTCATCAAGGGTTTGGAGTCGGGTGAACTATGCCGGCTTGAATGCAGTCCTTTGTTGCCATAACGACAATCACGGTTATTTGGCTCATCTCAAATTAAGCGCAGGTATAATGTATGACACAGTATATTATCTAGCAATAGATACATGCTAATAAAAACACATATTTAATAAAATTAAATAAAATACATATATGCTGAATATCATAATACTATAGCGACATCTGGTGGTGATTTCCTCACACAACATCTAAAAATTCAGCTCTTAATAACGGAGGACCTGTGGTGGTAAAGATGGTCAATGACAAGTCTATAACCACTATCTAAAATCACGGAGGACATCTAGTGGTGAAAATGGACAATGACAGGTAGGTAATCTTAAATAACTTATATCGGCATCTAGTGGTTGAATATTAAAATAAAATAAAATAGATATCTTAAAGCGGTGTTCCGCCCCTAAAAAAATTAAAAGCCAGCAGCTACACATACTGCAGCTGCCAGCTTTTAACAATAGGACACCCACCTGTCCTGGAGTTCAGTGATGTCGGCACCATAACTGATGTTTCCATCAGCTGTCAGGTGCTGCCACCGCCATTGCGGGTAAGGGTACACGGCAGTGTAGCCTTATGGCTTCACGCCAGGAACCCTACTGCGCTTGTGTGAGGCTCTCTCTCCTACTGGCGCAGTGACAGGGAGAGGAAGAGGGAGGAGGAGGGAGCCCCGCAGTGATTTCACGGGCCATGGCCCGGACTCCCGGAAGTGGGAACAGGATACCTGTCAAAGACAGGTATCCTGTCCCCCCTCCCCCGAAAGGTGGCAATTGTGCACCAGAGGGGGAAAGGAGACAAATGAGCAGAAGTTCCACTTTTGGGTGGAACTCTGCTTTAAACCATCCCCTGAGATAAAATCAGTAATTAGATAAGAAACAGTTCAAATCAAACTCTACATTATGCTCCAAGGGAGCCAAAGACTGTAATTTGTGCATCCATCGCGTTTCAGTTTGACTCACCTTTATAATTTTGTTATCACCTCTCCAATGTGGCTTGAGTTTTTCTATGCCAACCATTATTAATGTGGCTGGATCTTTGTTGTGAAATTGAGCATAATGCCTGGACAGGCTGTGCTTAGGGAAACCATTTTTTATATTCTGTGTGTGTCACAGCCATTTCCATAACAGTTTTTTGGTTCTACCTACGTATTGAATCTTACAAGGGCACTCCAGGAGGTTTACTATCCCCTCTATTTTGCATGATATAAAATCATCTATAATATATTCTTTCCCAGTTACCACAGATCTAAACCTTTCTTTTTTCTTTTTGCTTTCTTGTCTACATGTGTAACAACTCTTACACGGATAATATCCCTTACCCTCAAAAAAACTAAACATCTTTTTGGATGGAGGATCTATCAAATTTTTGGCAATATTATCTCTCAGAGTGGGGACTCTTCGATATGTGAATTTAGGTATATTTGGTAAAATGTAACAGAAGACTGCAGGCTTCGGTCTGCATTGTCCCAGGGAAAATGGCCACCGACACACAAAAACATGGCCGCTGGAACACAAACACATACCAAATATGGCCGCTGAAACACAGGTGCACTAAGGACCACACAGCATATAAAGATAGGGGAGACGATGCAGGGACCACGCTCCCGTAGAAGTCCGTGTGACGAAACGTACGTAGGGCGTGGCCTTTGACTGAACGCCTTGCTGACATCTCCCTGCAAAGCTGACGCTTAGGAACATCTTTGTAAGCATTGTACACCGCTCATTTTTTCTATTACAATGTGAATACCCTTTTTATCTGACCTAATAAATAGTGGTTTTAAACGGTTTCACACTATGGAATCCTTTCTTCTTATGTCCTTATGATATCATCCTGGTCCTGGTCTTGCCAAGTACTGCTGCACAGTGGCACATACTGTGACTACTCGTTACCCCTGCAGGGGATATACAGCTGGTGAGTCTCTGCACAATCACAACGCGAGACACCAGCACTGGATTAACACCTGTTGTATGCTTTGAGGAATCCCACTAAGGAGGCCTTTTTTCACTTATAGTGCACCGGGCACATACCCATATGAACTGTTTACTATCATAGAACCATTTGCATGGCACGTGTGTTTAGCACTTTTCAGAGTGACCTCTTCATAGGGCACTTGTCACTTTGTTATTTGCAACGTTTGTAGAACAACATTTTAATATTTATTTATTTAGCACTAGACACTTTAGAATTTTTTGCATGTCACGTGTGATGTATTTATTGCAACTTTGTGTTTTCTAGTGTTTAGACATAGACCACTTCATGCTCTTAGCAGTGGCTAATACTGTTTTTTCCTTTTGAGGGAATATAGCACTAGACACCTTGGATGCGATTTATTGCACTCATTATGCTTCTCATGTTTAAATCACCAGTCACTTTAACCCACAGGAGTGGTAATAACTGCCATACATATTTCACTTAAGGGAATACACACGTGACACTTTGGATAAAATTGTATATATGCAGACATTTCTTTTGCAACTTTGGGACAGCGCCACACTCACACCATTTTCTTTTTTCATATTTGGTAAAATAGTTCCCAAATGTCGGTCTTAAATATTTCCCAATGTTTTTTGAAAATCCTTTCAACCTGTTTATGTTGAATATGGTAATCCATTACTAGAGGGATACTCAATTTTTGTTCCTCCTTTTTATTGAGTCATTTACTAGTTTTTCTCTTTTAATTTCTGCTACCTCCTGTATCTTCTATTCAATAAATTCTCGTTGATACCCCTTTTGTATAAATCTGTCACCAATTAGTATAACTTGTTCCTTGAATTCTTTATCTTCAGTGCAATATCTTCTTATGCCGCATACACACCACCGGTTTTGCCATTGGAATAAACTCCGAAGGTTTCTCCGACGGAACTCCGACAAAATTCCATTCAAGCGGTCTTGCCTACACATGGTCAAACCAAAGTCCGACCAAATTCCGACCATCCAGAATGAGGTGATGTACAGTACGTATGACGGGACTAGAAAAAGGAAGTTCAATAGCCAGTAGAAAATAACTTCCGTCTCATACTTGCTTCAGAGCATGCGTCGTTTTTGGTCTGTCGGAAAAGCATACAGACGAGCGGTTTTCCCGATAGGAATTGGTTCTGTTGGAAATATTTAGTACATGTTCCATTTCTAGGTCTGTCAGAATTAAAAAAAAAAGTCAGATGAGGCATACACACGATCGGAATGGACGATGAAAAGCTTTGGTCGGACTATTTCTGTCAGACATTCCGCTCGTGTGTACACGGCTTTAATCAAATAAACTGGCCTTTCATGTATGTGGATAAGCCAGGGTGCAGAGTGGCAGCTATCCATGGGCAGATAGCTATTTCTGAGTTATCAGTTTGGCTCCCTCAATTCTTATTTCTAAATCTAAAACATTAACTTTCTCATTACTAATTTCCCACGACAATTTGATATTCTTGTAGTTAGTATTCAACGCATATTCAAAATCGATGAGACTCTCTCTGTCACCAGCCCATATGACAATCAAGTCATCGATTATGTTCTATATAGTAGTAACTGTTGGGGTTCATTCTTATAAATGGCTTCTTCTTCCCACTCCACCATATATAGGTTAGCGACACTAGGTGCATATTTAGCACCCATCGCTATCACTTGTATCTGCTTATAATATTCCTTTTTATACCAGAAACGATTGTGTTCCAAACTATATTTTAAGCAATTCAACAAAAATCGTCTCTGAACACATATTAGATCACTGAATTCCCTCAGAGCCCATTTAGTGGCTTGTATGGCTTCCTGATGGTTAATAATAGTATATAACACTGCAACATCTGCTGTTGCTAAATAGATAGGGCCATCTTACAGATTAATCCTGTTCAATAATTGTATGAGGTGTTTAGTATCCCTCAAATATGCTCTGGTTTTCCGTACAATAGTTGCAAGAACTAATCAATATATTCGCCAATTCTTCCCCCTCTGTTCTCCCCTGATGTTATTGAATAACTACATCCTCACCAAAGGCAATACAAATATATAAACACAATTATTATTGGGATGGATCTGGAAAAATGCAATCCGGGCGTCTAAAATGGACCACGAAAGGCACATAGCGGAGGAGAGTAAAATAAATCCCAATAATGTTTTGAAATATATCAACAGTAAAAAAACGAGGTCAGAGCACATTGGGCCCATAAAGGATGATGATGGTGACTTGGTTAAATTGATGATAGGCAACTCCTATCCTCATATTGATTAGTGGTTCCAAATTAATAATAACTACTGCAGTAGGGAACAGACACAAAAGATACGCTCAGCATCTTTCCAAATAACTGTTCTGCTTTATTATGACGCAATTGAAGGTTTTTATGCACATGATTACGTAGGTATCACATTAATATTACAGTTGTACGTTTATGGTAACAAGGGACGTAACATAGGCAGGCTAATTCTAATCAGGACTCCAAAGAATGTAAACATGTACTGAAAACATTATTAGTGCTGTGTGCACAGTGAGGGCAGTGTGCAATACATACAAAATACAATACAATTATATACAGAACTTACAAATTTCCATTACAGTTGCCCCTCTTTTGATCAATATTTTGATCACTAACCATACCTGCTATCACCTTTAACCTGGAACCTCCACACACTTTTTTTTTTTTTTTTTTATTTATTTGTAAAAATGAACTTGTGGGCTCCCCGTGCCCATCTTCTACTGACCCAGCCTGTATTGTGTACCAACTTACCTATGCCCTAATACCCCGATCCCCCCCCCCCCCACCTACTCCCTATATATTTATCCTGTGCCCTACTAAACTATATATTTAACTAAAAATGTTCATATCCAGAAACACTTTATTATAGCATCCTTTGCCTGCAAGAATACCAGTTGCCTATATACCTACAGTATATTAAGCCCATCCCTCAGTCTATTCCGTGTCTATGCCGATCCCACTATTAATGACTCTTCACTTTCTCTATCCACATCTTCCACATGCTTTCAAATTCCTGAAGATTGCCCCTTTTTATGTACTCCATTCTTTTCCTACCCAAGGTTTCATTCATTGTAGAGATCCAGTCTTTCACGGTGGGGGGCTCCTTTACCTGCCATCTAAGTGCTATCAACTTTCTAGCCTGAAACAGGGCCCGCGTGACAGCTAAGGTAGTACTCAACCTTTCTCCCAACACTCTTCTATGCCCCAGAATACAAGTCAGGGCCTCGTTTGCCACAGTCGTACCGAAAATATTTCCCAAGTTCCCAGTCACCTCCTCCCAGTATCTAAACAGCTTGGGACACCTCCATACCATGTGAATGAGATCTCCCGTCTTTCGACACCTGGGGCAGTTGTCATTGGGCCTTCTCCCAAATTTAAAAAGTCTTTTAGGAGTATAATAGGCTCTGTTTAACAGCATTAAGTGTGAGAGTCTCTGTGAAGGGGTCACAGAAACCTGCGCTCCCAACTCCAAAATTCTCGCCCATTGTTCCTGGGTCATTCCTCCCACCTCCTCTGCCCATTTAGCCTTTACTCCAAGGAGTATTTCCCTGCTATTAACCGATTTGCTTAATTGGTCATAAATTCTTGAAATTACCCCTCTAGTGGGGGTTATTTGAGTTATGCACTGAAATAGAGGCATCTCTTCCCATCTCAGAGTCTGGGCTTTAAATTGTGCTTTAAGGGCATGTTCCAACCGGACATATAGGAAGAAAGACCCCCGGGGAAGCTTAAACTCCCTAACCAGATCTGAAAATTTCTTTAACCCAGAGTCGTTGTATAATTGACTTAGCTTACTGATACCAAGCTTCTCCCACTCTCTAAATATGCCTATCTTAAGAACTTCCTGCAAATTACGGTTGTTCCAAATAGGAGAGTAGGCTGTTAAGGCTCCATACCCCATCTTTTTCTTAACTGTTTTCCAAAGTTTGATTATCAATTTAATTGTTGGGAATTTATCATGGAACGCGTCCGCCTCTAGGGCTTCAATAATTGTATTATGTGTGGAGCTCAACAACAGTAACTTGCCATTAGGGGTGCCTCCTTTCGGTATCCCACAGCCCAATAATTGCTGCAACTGAGTTGAGTAAAAATAACTCTCGGGATGTGGGAGGGCAAAGCCCCCCTCCTGGGTAGGGAGCTGGAGCACTCCAAGACGGATCCTGGCTTGTTTCCCCTTCCAAATCAATTCCCTAAAGAGACTGTCAATTTTTTTAAACCACTTCTTACCTGTCCAGACAGGGGAATTATGCAAGATGTATAGCAGTTGTGGCATCCATATCATTTTTATTAAGCTACATCTTCCTGCAACTGATAGAGGCAGGCGTCTCCAAATTCCTATTTTTCGTTTAAATTTTGTTAATAGAGGAACAAGGTTTTTACTAATATATAGAACAGGGTCCTTCGTCAGGACAATCCCTAGGTACTTCAGAGCTTCCACTATTACCACCTGAGGCATACCACGTGCTAATGTCTCGTTTATGGGGTCTATCGGTAGAAACTCTGATTTCTCCCAGTTTATCTCTAAGCCAGAAAAACTGCCGAAGTCCTCCACTATCCTCATTGCTCCCGGTAGCGATTTCCTCGAGTCTCCCAAAAATAACAGAATGTCATCCGCATACAATGCGATTCTTTCCTCGCCTGTTTTTCTCTGGAAGCCGGTTATCGCTCGACTTCCCCTTATGGAAATGGCCAGGGGTTCCATCGCTAGTGCAAACAACAGAGGGGATATTGGGCACCCCTGCCTTGTCCCCCTCTCCAGCTCAAACCAATCCGACAATTCGTTGTTAATTTTTAATCTTGCCTTGGGTCGAGTATATAGCATTCTAATCCACCCTATAAAGGCTGGGCCAAATCCAAAGTTCTCCAGTACGCGCCACATATAGCCCCACTCCACGCTATCAAAAGCCTTGGATACATCAAGGGTCATCAACGCTCTCGAACCCTCGTTCACCATTGGGGTCTGTACATTCAAAAACGCCCTTCTAATATTCAGGCTCGTGGATCTATTGGCTATGAAGCCCGCCTGGTCCTCGTGGATCAGCTTATGGATAACCCCATTCAATCTTGCTGCCAGCACTTTGGCCAGAATTTTTATGTCCGTGCATAAGAGAGAAATTGGTCTATAGGCGGCCATATCCAAGGGATCTTTCCCTTCTTTCTGTAATACAATGATAGTTGCTTCTAGCATTGAGGCAGGTAATTGGCCCCCCTCAAGCGCCCCCCCCCAAAACTTTCAGCAGTTCGGGGATCAACACTTCACCATAGTGTTTATAGGTCTCAATTGGAAGACCATCTGGCCCGGGCGACTTATGGGTTGCCATACCTGCTACTGCTTGGTGTAATTCTGCTATAGATATTGGGGCATCTAATATATCTCTTTCTTCTTGTGATATGGTGGGGATGTCTAACCCCCTTAGGAAGTCCTCCATCTTGGCCTCCTTACCCCTCTTCTGGGAGGAATACAGTTTTTTATAGTAATCCCTGAAGGCTTGTACTATTTTTAAGGTGCTTGATACTACCTCACCGCTCTGGGATCTAATCGCGAGGACCGTGGATGGAGCTGCATTGGATTTTGCTAGCATAGCCAATGTCCTTCCCATTCTCTCACCCTCCACCATAGATTCCTGTCTTTGGAGTAACCGCCTGGTTTCTGCTTTCTGTATAACCACTGATTTATATGCTTGTTGTTTCTCTTGCCAGATACTTTCCGTCTCCGGGGTTGGGTTGCAAGTATAGTTATTTTCTGCTTCAAGAGCGTCTCTCAACAAGCTCTCCTCCTCCCTTCTAGCCTCTTTGTTGAATGTAGCTATCTGCTGTATCAGGACCCCCCTAAAAAAAGCTTTAAGGGCGTCCCATAGCATAGCAGGGGGCACCGTTCCCTGATTGATCTCAACAAACTCCCTTAAGGAGGAAAGTATCCCATCCGTCTTTTTAATAATTTCAAACCAGTGCGGGCTTATACTCCAGTTCTTCCGGGGCCTAGGCTCCCCAAGATTTAAAATGACTACCATAGGTGAGTGGTCTGAGATGCCTCTTGGCCAGTATTCTTATTTTTTCTACCATCTGGAGAGCCCTATCATTTCCTAGGGCTAGGTCTATCCTTGAAAGCACGGAGTAAGATGCAGAACAACAAGTATATTGCAGCACGCCTGGGTTCCGTGTCCTCCACAAATCCATTAATCCCACTTCTTCCAGAAAAAAGCTTAACCGACTCCTTACTGAGTCCTCTGAGCTTTTTCGTAGTGGGAATCTATCCAGCCCTTTATCTAGAACCTCGTTGAAGTCCCCCATTGCTACAATCGGCACCTCTTTTTTATCTAGCAAAAATTCATACAGTTTAAGCAAGACATCCAGATTAAAGGGCGGAGGGATATATATATTTGCCACCACATACCTGGCGTTTTCGATAGAACATAATAAAAAAATATATCTACCCAACTCGTCTAACCTGACCTGGCTGCAGGAGAACTTCACCCCAGACTTTACCAAAACACTCACTCCCCTACTGTAGGAGGAGTGAACCGCATGAAATTGGGTTTGAAATTTTTTCATCTGTAGGTGATGAATAGTTTCCTTGGTTAGGTGAGTTTCCTGCAGACAGACCAGATCAGCCCCACATCTCTCCATCATAGAGAACACTGCTAATCTTTTAAGTGGTGTACCTAGGCCCCTAACATTCCAGGATCCTATTTTCAGAGTCTTAGCTAACATCTAAAGACTGAAGAATGTCCTTTACCCCAACACATACAAACGTATATAACAGAAAGATATAAGAGAGATTTAATATATATAACCCTAACCCAAAACTAATTTTTCTCCTCCTAGTGACTATTATAACAGTTCCGTGTGTGTGCATACTTGACCTCTAAACCACGTATTCATTTTGGCTATATTAGCCTTACTTTGGGCATAAATTTGCCATAGACATTGCTTGCATGTGCGTGTAGAATAACCAAAAGCCTATTTACTACAAAAAGTGCCTGTATGTGCAAAAATAATCTTAAGGAAGGTCTGGATACCTCGGTTATAAATTCTAGTGGTATAAGTGTTCGTAAGGAATGATTTACCCACCCTATTTCCCCTCCCTCCCACCTCCACACACTTAGTTGGAAGTAGTCCTGGCCAAAGAGGAAAAAAAAAAACTCCATTGTGGAGAAAATAATAGCTGAGCAACTTTTTTCATTACCAAATGACTTTTCATTGGGAAAAACAAATGATTGATAAGACATATTTACAGAGTACTGGCTGTACATTCCTGTGGCCAGAATGGCCTTCTAGCTGAATTGTGGGCATGCTGACTTATCAGCATATGTAAACACAGACAATTCTACATAAAATGGAAGACATACAAAAGATAAATATGACTTCAACATGGCTAAACTACTTTTCAAATATATATATCCCTTACAATTAAAGTAATTGAATCAAAAAGTACCCTAGACTGTGATCTCAATAGGGAAACAAATCAAACACAGAGATTTCTTTAATTTAGTTATTTTTGCAGTGTCTGGTGTGGATCCAGGTGACTTTTCCTTCAAGTTTTGCACAACTTGTACATGAAACATTTCCTTATATATAAATGTCTCTTAACAATCCACAAGTCATCTGGCTTTAGTTTTAGATCCTTCCAAACTTTTAGGATCTGGAATTGGGGAGAAAACACATAAAAGAGTTTGTCAAAAAACCTTAAAAGATCAGCAACATTCTCTGTGAGATCCGAATGGAGGACTTCAGCTGCTGAGACAAAGTATAAGCAAGTGAGTAACACACTCCCAAACCAAATCCCATAGGGAGAGAGTCCAACATCCCCCTTAGAGGCTTCATAAAATATAAGAAAACATTCAGGCAAAAGTTTTCTAGTTTCTTACTCTACTTTGTCCGCTACATTGTAGACAGTAGGGGGTGTAAAAATAAAACCTCAAAACTTCTAGTAAGGAATCTCCTATAAAAATGATTTCCTCTGTTACTCTCTGTACTTTCTGGCACTCTGTATTTACAAACTACTTCTGATAACACTTTTTACTGTGGCCTTTGCAGTAGCATTTGCCACTGGACATCCAGAAAACATGTCCATACAGACAAAATGCACACTCGTAAGATCCTGACTTGGGCATCTGGATATATCTTTTTGTAATCTCTGGAAGGGATGTTCAGCTTTTGGTAACACCTTTGGTAACAGGTAAAACAAGAAGTGGTATGTTATAAAAACAACTGTGGAGAACCCTGGCTCTATCCCATGCTCATTTACTAAGGCAGCCATAACTTCTTGTGACTGATGACATGGTCCATGTATCAAGCTGGAGGGAAAAGAGTGGCTGGCAGACATAAATGATCACCTTTTCCAAAGTCCTGTTTCATAAGAAGTTACCCCCAGTGGACCACTTGTTCTTCTTGTCCTGGGGTCCTTAAAGTTAAATTATTAATCCCAGCTATACTGGGCCAGAACTAGGGTGGAATCTGTGAGTTGCACAGACCCATCAAGTGTCCGGGGCTGTAAATGCAGCATCCTTAGTCACCTGGTCTGCTTCTGGTCTGTGAAAGTTAATATGGCTACCTCAGCAAGAACCTGGAAGGCTGAAAACAGCCAATCAAATTAACTTGGCATGCTTTATTGGTTTACCTGCCAAAGTAAAAACAAACTTCTGGCCTTTCAAATGGAACCAAAAGCTCTCTATATCTCGACTATCTATATAAATATACACTTTTTTATAGCTCACAGGCTTTGCTAAAACAGGAGCTCTGCTTCTTGAGCTGAGGAAAAAAGATCCAATGACTCTAAATACAGAGTATCCTTCTGGGTGATAAACTGCATACTCAAATCTACAAAAAATGTAATATCTGGGTCTTCAGGGAGTGTGTCCCGCACTGGGCTCACAGCAGCTGATTCCTACATCATCAATTTAACACATGTGTCTTCCTTTGTCTCCAGCCTCCTCCAATAGAGGCAATAAGGTGGCTGGATTCAAATATACGCATTTTTCATTGTTAGATTTGTACATAAACAAACTCATATTTTAAACCTTTCATTAGACAAACATTTAGTTAGCTGTATATTTGCTGCACAGAATGTCGGACCATTAAAAATTAAATGTTTGACCAAAACAATATCTAACTTTGTCTAATAGCACCTTTGCATGAAAGCTACAGCTCTGATATATCGGGGTGAACTCTTCATTACTGGGTCCAGCTTGCATAAATATATTACAATGGCTTGTTTTCTATCATGCTGTTTGTGTAAGAACTCCAGTTTCATGTTTCAAAAGACAACTTTTTCCTGGCAATATTATAATAAATGATAACAATACCCTGCGGTCATGCAGAGATGCCCATAAATCCAAAATATTCTTCTGCTTATACCACTGCACTTACAAGGAAAAGGGGCACATCATTTCACAATCCACACATTCTGCTTTGGATTTCAAAAATAAAAATAAATAAAAACAAAAGGAACAATCTGTATGATGGACCAGAAAGCATCAAAAACTATAAAACAACTGGTTGCAGGTGGCATCTATCCTAACAGGGTGTGTGGACTTGATGTGATGGGTTTGTTATATTTAATTTTATTTATTACTCTCACATCATGGACCACACATCAAGTTATTATCAAGAACCTTAAAATTTCATTTTTGTAGAAAAACTTCTTATGTATCCCATCCATCTTGGCTTTGTTAAATATTATGGCAGCTGTATTCCAAATAACAACCTATTCTTAATCGTTTTTTCTCTCAATAAGGGCTTATTGTATAAATGTAAAATGACAAAATTTTATCTTAATCTAAACTAATCTCATTCATTACAAATTTCCCCAATAACCTGGATTTCATTTCCAACCAAAGGTTGTCTAAACCAGTTTCAATATATCTATATTATTAATAAAATTGTTAAACTCATATTAGAAATGAATACTTATTATTACTTAATTTTACTTAATCTCCCTTTTTTAAATGCACTGTTTCCACTATCAAAGGATATTCAATTTGTGTAATACACGGTTAAATGTAACCTTCATTTTACCATGTTTGGAAAACACATTCAATATAATTGTGATCACATTGTTTACCATTAGATTCGTTAACCCAGCACAATTTGTTATAAATGTTTTGTCTAAAAAACTGGAATTGGCATGGTGTCCTTCCAGCTTATCACTGACCTCTCATCTCAGCCACATTCGTTCATGTGAGCACAAAGGAGGGGGTCACATCTGCGTACATGACACACACAAGCAATAGAACTAAAGGCCCCAGCATTCACACACACATACACCAATATCTCTCTAAAATCACTTACTTTTTCCCATTTGTACACAACACATGCATATCATTCTCTCACTTTCTTTTAACTCTTTAATATTTCCCTGCCTTAAATTCTGCATTCCTTATTTTGTTAAGATATCCTTTATATCTAGCTTCTATGATCAGACAGGCAGCCACAGTGCTCATCCCATCTTCCCTCTCTGACAACATATAAAGTATTCTGTTTTAACTCTAATTTCTCTGTTTCTGACTCTAATAGTTGTAGTGCCTTACCCCAAATTCATCCCACAACTTAACATGAAAATGTCCCTTTCTGTCTAGTGTTATTTTCACCCTTGATCCATCCTGCTCACGAAGATAGCTGTTTCTCTAGCTGTTTACTCTGCATGATTCTTAGTCCCTGTGGACCTTGGTGACCCAGTTATCCATTGTGGATCCCTGTCCATTTTAACCATTAATCTAGGGGCTCAGTATAGGCGGAACCGCACCTTCAGTTCATATATAGCGCTCCTCTTGCGCTGGGCATTTTTTAGGGTCTCTTACCCTTCATTTCCTTAATTAATTTAATGCCCATAATGACTGGCCAGTCTTCTCTACAGGTGCCTATACCCTCTTGCCTCTAAACTACTTTATCTAGCAGATTTACTACATATACCTGTGAACAGCACTATTCTTCCCTATCTTATCCATAACACTCCGATGGACAATAGACAGGGACAACATAACATATAACCACCAATCAATACAGTTCGATTAAGGGGAGTATAATAGGTACCCTTTGTCCTGAAAATGCCTTACCGATCAAGGAAGTCTGATAAATCAAATGTAAGCAAAAGGCTTACCTCAGCCGGCTGATTATCAGAAATTCCCGGATCGTCTCAAGCTCCTCGTTTCGGATACTCAGGGTCATCTGGAATCCCCTCCTAAGGCAAAGCTTGCCATGCTGACTGGGTAAATTGATGATAGGCAACTCCTATCCTCATATTGATTAGTGGTTCCAAATTAATAATAACTACTGCAGTAGGGAACAGACACAAAAGATATGCTCAGTATCTTTCCAAATAACTGTTCTGCTTTATTATGACGCAATTGAAGTTTTTTATGCACATGATTACGTAGGTATCACATTAATATTACAATTGTACGTTTATGGTAACAAGGGGCGTAACATAGGCAGGCTAATTCCAATCAGGACTCCAAAGAATGTAAACATGTACTGAAAACATTATTAGTGCTGTGTGCACAGTGAGGGCAGTGTGCAATACATACAAAATACAATACAATTATATACAGAACTTACAAATTTCCATTACAATGGGAAGTTGGTTACAAATGACAAGGAATAGGCAACTGTACTAAAAGCTTTCTTCTCCTTAGTATTTACACAGGAAAGGGAAGAGTATAACAACCATGTATTTTTAGTAACACGTCACAGGATGTAACTAGCAGAAGCCGGTGTCCAGAAAAGACTAGAAAAGCTTAACACAAATAAATCACCAGGATCAGATGGCTTACACCTGATAATCCTCAAATAACTCAGTCAGGTTATAGCCAGACCACTATTCCTAATTTTCATGGACAGCATACTGACAGGAATGGTACCAGCTGATTGGTGAAGGGCCAACGTGGTACCAATATTCAAAAAAGGGCCGAAATATATACCTGGGAACTACAGACAAGTCAGTCTAAAATGTGAATGCTAGTTACTCACTAGGGGAAGAACCTCTGGGGAAATCCAGGATGAAAAAAGATCTTGAGGTCCTAGTAGATGACAGACTCAGTAATGGCATGCAATGCCAAGCTGCAGCAAACAAAGCTAGCAGAATAATAGCATGCATAAAAAAGGGAATTTACTCCAGAGATAAAACTATAATCCTGCCACTCTGGTTCAACCAGATCTGGAGTATTCCGTCCAGTTCTGCTCACAAATCCTCAGAAGGGAGGTTCGGGAACTGGAGAGAGTCCAAAGAAGGGTAATACAGTTAATAAGGGGCTGGAGGACCTCAGTTACGAGGATCAACTACAAGCACTAAACTTATTGGAGAAGAGAAACTTGAGAAGAGATATGATATCAATATACAAATACCTCAATGGCGATTCTGGCATAGCGAATAAACTATTCAGTCTCAGAGAGTGTAAGACACAGGGCCACTCGATGAAACTGGAGGAGAAATGGTTTTACCTTAAACTACGTGGGGGGATTCACTCTCAGGGTGGTAAGGATGTGGAATTCACTTCCACAGTCTGTGGTGTCAGCAGGAACTATTGATAGTTTTAAAATCTTAGTGAGCACAGTATACAGGGATTCAGGAAATGTTTATGAACGTGCACACCTACTGTACACAGGTTCAACTGAATGGACTGGTGTCTTTATTCAACCTTACCAACTATGTAACCATGATCTGATTCAGCTCCTGCCACCTGATTTCTTTCCTAAATTAGAATGTTGCATTTATCTCCAAATTCCTAGTGAATCAGTTGGCTGGAGTTTTTCCCAGGCACCCTTTAAAGTAGGCTTTGTTAGTTAATGACCATGACTCACTTATATAGGTATTAATAGTATTGGAATATAACATGCTGAGGGGCTCTCCCTGATCCTCCTTGGCTTTAATAACATGTAAAGATGTAAAGGTTTTTGACAACATCTCTTCGGCATGGTTAAAATAGGTAAACCTAACAGAGGCTGTCAGCCAAATGGTGGATGATTATCTCCGTCCCCATATGTGGAAGCATTAACTTCATACATAGATACCATGGACCTTTTAAAAATCCTGGATGAGATGCATATCCATGAAGGGGCTTGGTTGGTAGCAATAGATGTGGAAGGCTTCATCTGGGAATGTGAGAGAACATCTGGACCATACAATAGATTAATTCTTGACCTTCTTTGCTTCATATTGACAAATAATGTTTTTCTCTTTGGTGGCTCTCACTACCTCCAGGTGCAGGGGGTGGCGATGGGGGCCAAATGTGCCCCATCGCATGCCAACCTGTACCTGGGGGGGTGGGAGCGAAATCTTTTTTATAGGGAGGATATGCAGGAGTTCCTTAATAATATACTAATTTGGCGTTGTTTTATTGATGACATTTTCTTTATATGGACAGGGACACAAGATGAATTGCTCATCTTTTTTGAAACCCTTAAACAAAATGAGTTTAAGCTAAAACTTACATTGGATTTCCATCAGGAACCCATGAACTTTTTAGATATTACTTTTTTTTAAATATTCATTTTTTTAAATATTAATTTTTGTGAATCAAGATGGCAGCCTTGGATCTACACTATTCCATAAGTCATCTGCTGGAAATTCTATCCTACTCCGTTAGTGATGAGCATCCCTTATAGTCAATATTTGAGGATAAGGAGGAACTGCAGCAGAGATATAGACTTTGAAAGAGAGGCTAAGGCACTACAGTTGCCCCTTCAAGAAAGAGGGTACAGCAAAAAATGCCTTAAAAAAAGCCTATAATCAAGCTAAAAATCAAAACAGGGTGCATTTGATTCATGGTAAAAAAATCTAAGAAATCTGAGGTGGGGTAAGGTTGATTACTAGGGGTGCAAAGGATCATCACCGATCCCTGATCCGTACGGGTCAACCCCCGCGGATCGGCACACCTGCAATCTGCGGAGCGCTCTGCGGCCTCGGCCATAGGAAAGGCCACGGCTTCGGCCTAGCTCCAGAGTGGCGGCCATCTTGGTTCACCCGGTTGCGGCCTCTGTCTCGTCAGGAAGTGAGGTTTCGTCGCCGCTTTTAATGTTAAATGTGAAAATCAGAGGTGTTCTTTCACATTAGCAACCATGGAATATGATTCTTACTCTGAATGGTCTAAGGTTATCAGTGGTGTACCCCAAGGTTCAGTGCTGGGACCCTTACTCTTTAATATCTTTATAAATGATATTGGGTCTGGGATCAAAAGTAATGTAAAGTTATGCACTTGGGGGCTAAGAATATGCATGCATCATACATGCTAGGGGGAGTACAACTGGGGGAATCTGTAGTGGAGAAGGATCTGGGGGTTTTGGTAGATCATAAGCTCAATAATAGCATGCAATGCCAAGCTGCGGTTTCCAAAGCGAGCAAAGTTCTTTCTTGTATTAAGAGAGGTATGGACTCCAGAGAGAGAGATATCATTTTGCCCCTGTTCAAATCATTAGTAAGACCTCATCTGGAATATGCAGTTCAGTTTTGGACACCAGTTCTCAAAAAGGATATCGGGGAACTGGAGAAAGTGCAGAGAAGGGCAACCAAACTGATAAGAGGCATGGGGGAGCTCAGCTATGAGGAAAGATTAGAGGAACTGAATTTGTTCACTCTTGAGAAGAGGAGAATAAGGGGGGATATGATCAACATGTTTAAATATATAAGGGGTCCATATAGTGAACTTGGTGTTAAGTTATTCACTTTACGGTCAACACAGAGGACAAGGGGGCACTCTTTACGACTGGAGGAAAAGAGATTTCATCTCCAAATACGGAAAGGTTTCTCCACAGTAAGAGCTGTGAAAATGTGGAATAGACTCCCTCCAGAGGTGGTTCTGGCCAGCTCAGTAGATTGCTTTAAGAAAGGCCTGGATACTTTCCTAAATGTACATAATATGACTGGGTACTGACAATTATAGGTAAAGTTGATCCAGGGAAAATCTGATTGCCTCTCTGGAATCAGGAAGGAATTTTTTCCCCTGCTGTAGCAAATTGGAGCATGCTCTGCTGGGGTTTTTTGCCTTCCTCTGGATCAACTGTGGGTATAGTATTGGGTATATTGGATTGTACGTTTTTTTTTTTTTTTTTATGGTTGGACTGGATGGACTTGTGTCTTTTTGCAACCTGACTAACTATGTAACTATGTAACTTTGTAACTATGTAACTATGTAAGGTCAGCAGGTTTGCTGTTGCTTTTAAAATTTAACATCTAAACCAGGGGTCTCAAACTGGCGGCCCTCCAGCTGTTGTGAAACTACAAGTTCCATGAGGCAATGCAAGGCTGACAGTTACAAGCATGACTCCCACAGGCAAAGGCATGATGGGACTTGTAGTTTCGCAACAGCTGGAGGGCCGCCAGTTTGAGACCCCTGATCTAAACAGTCCGTCCGATCTACAAATACAGTATTTATGCATATAAGCTCCGTTTTGTGTTGAAAATAGCTGTTAAATCTAAAACTCTGGTGGGTGTAACAAGATTTGTCTTTTTTTTTGCTGATCCAAAAATGATCCGATCCGTGACTCTGATCCAGGGATCGATCCGATCGGTGAGTTTTTTGATCCGTTGCACCCCTATTGATTACTCGGTTTTCAGGTCAACACAAACAAATTTGTGAAATAATGAAAAAATATTGGTATCTTTTAATGGCCGATGAGACAGTATAAAAACATCTTAAAAGCTACCCTGAGATAATATTTAAAAGACTGAGGTCAATGAAGGATGGTCTGGTCCACAGCCATTATCAATCTAAGAACAAATCCAAGGGAACATTTCCCTGTAGGAAATGTAATTTTTGCAGATTCATTTATGAAGCCCATAAACTCACATTACCCAGTGGACATATATTTAAACCTACATTTTCAGCGAATTGTCAGTCAATAGGAGTGGTGTACATTATGATATGAGACTGTGGAGCTTTCTATGTAGGAAAGACGAAAAGGCAATTTTTTCACTGTATACGTGACCATGTTTCCTTAGTTTTTAAAGTCAAAGATGGAAACACCTATTAGTAGACATATGGGCTTATTCCATAAATTTGATCTATCTAAAATGCTTTTTTTTTGCTCTAGAATATCTACCACTAAATGAAAGAGGAGGGGATAATAATAGGCTGTTACTGCAGCGGGAAGCCTGCTGGATTCACAACTTGTCAGCTTTGAAACCCCCTGGATTAAATGATGCCTTCAGTTACAAGCCATTTTTTTTAAATGGCTTTCTTTTCTGATTCCTCATAGTCCCCTTCGCTTGATCCACTCCATTAGACGGATTCAAATTTGCTTAGGCTAAATAGCTATAAAAACAATTGGTGTCATTGTATGCATTACTTTAAATATATATATTTATATATTTTTGTAATCTTTATTTGAAAAGTTTTGCATTATACAACATACAAAAGACATAGAACAAAACATACAAAGAGGAGTAAAAATGTATAGAGAGAATCCTCTGTGTCTTACACAGTACTCAGTTGAGCTAGTTAGAGGGAGAAAGGGAGGGGTGCGGGGTGGGGCAAAGGAACATCATGCTTCAACTATGTCATATGAACATTAACATCAATAAACCGCCCCTGTCACTCCCTCCCTGACATGACGTTAATGATGACTTAGACCCCCAAACATGGACAAGAAACTGGAAGTAACCTAAAATAAAAGAACAAAGTAAAATTGAAAAACACCAAACAGAACAAAATAGATGAAACACATTAAGGCATCATTCCATGCTGGTTTGTTTCATGTAGGGATCGGGGGCCCCTACAGTCTAGCCTCAACAGGAGGGGCTGCTGCATGCAGGGACCCCTGAGAACCTGGAGTGACTTTACTAATATAGTGCATTCAAGTGGCCCATATAATATAAAACTTTTCATAACGGTCTTTACATTTTGCCATCCACTCCTCTGCAGCCATGATGTTATTTACTAAAGTAATCCATTCAGTGTGTGTAGGAATTTGTGGTCTCTTCCAGTATATCGGAATCAACCTTCTGGCTGCGTTGAGTAAATGAGGCAGTACGGACTTGCAATACTGGCTGAGAGGAGTGGTAGGGACATGTAGCAAGGATTCCAACGGGGAATCGGGGAGCTCAAGGTCTAGAATGGCCTTAATCTGTGCTCGGATATCTAACCAGAAGGGCCGTATCTTGGGGCACTCCCACCAAATGTGGAGGAATGAGCCTGTGAGGCCGCATTCCCTCCAGCAAGCGTCGGATACAGATGAGTATATCCTGGCAAGCTTAGAGGGAACTCTATACCACAGGGTAAGTACCTTAAAACAATTTCACCTGCATTTTCGTGTCCACTGAGCTCATATGCGTGAGACGGTAAAGGTGGTCCAACTGAGTTTCAGTAAAGACATGCTGAAAGTCTCTCTCCCACTCCCCTATGTATCCAGGCTTCCCTCTGCTTTTCCACTGTAGGCTGTCATAGTGCACGTTGGCATCAATGACAAAGTCAGAGGCAGATGGAGTGTCCTAAAGAACAATTTTAGGGACTTAGGAGCTAAATTGAGGAAAAGGACCTCCAAGGTATTATTCTCAGGAATACTACCGGTACATCGAGCCACACCAGAAAGGCAGAGGGAGATTAGGGAAGTAAACAAGTGGCTGAAGAGCTGGTGTAGTAAGGAGAGGTTTGGGTTCCTGGAGGACTGGGCTGACTTCTCAGTCGGTAATCGGTACTATAGAAGTGACGGACTGCACCTAAATGAGGAGGGTGCAGATCTGCTGGGAAGGAAGATGGCCAAAAAGTTAGAGGGGTTTTTAAACTAGGCGATGGGGGGGAGGGTCCAGAGACAGAGATAGCCAGTGTGGAAGATATTCCAGAGGGTAGTATTGGGGGCATTAGTGGTAGGTTAACCAAAGCACAAAAACACAAGGTGAGTATAGTAGCAAGTCCTAGTTGCAATCTTGAAACACCCAATACTAGGACAATATGCGACCGGTCTAAACTATGTGGCATGTTCACCAATGCCAGGAGCATGGCGGACAAGATGGGTGAACTAGAGATACTGTTGTACAAGGAGGATTTGGATTTTGTGGGAATTTCAGAGACCTGGTTCAACAGCTCTCATGATTGGCTGGCAAACATTCAAGGGTATACCCTATACCGCAAGGATAGAGAGGGTAAAAAAGGGGCAGGGGTATGCCTATATATCAAGAATAATGTACAAGCGAATGTGAGAGATGACATCACTGAGGGAGCTAGAGAGGAGGTGGAATCCTTATTGGTAGAGCTCTAAAGGGATGAAGCTAAGGGGAAAATAATACTGGGAGTATGCTATAGGCCCCCTAACCTGAGGGAGGAAGTGGAGACGGATCTCCTATCACAAATTGGATTAGCAGCAAGGATGGGAAGTGTTATCATAATGGGGGATTTTAATTATCCAGACACAGACTGGGCGGAGGGAACCGCGCATTCATTTAAGGCTCGCCAGTTCCTTAATGTCTTGCAGGACAATTTTATGGGTCAGATGGTAGATGCACCAACTAGAAATAAAACATTACTGGATCTACTGATTACCAACAATACAGACCTGATCACGGATGTGGAAATACGGGGCAATTTAGGTAACAGCGATCACAGGTCAATTAGTTTCAGTATAAATCACACAAATAGGAAACATGAAGGGAACACAAAGAAACTGAATTTCAAAAGAGCCAACTTTCCTAAACTACAAACCTTGCTAAAAGGCATAAATTGGGATAAAATATTAGGAACAAAGAATACGGAGGAGAGATGGGTTTGCTTTAAGAGCATATTAAATAAGGGCATTAGCCAATGTATCCCATTGGGTAATAAATTTAAAAGAGCGAACAAAAATCCTGGATGGCTTAACTCCAATGTAAAAATGCATATAAAAGCAAAGGAGAAGGCCTTCAAAAAATACAAGGTTGAGGGATCATCCTCAGCATTCAGACTTTATAAAGAATGCAACAAGAAATGTAAGGATGCAATTAGGACGGCTAAGATAGAACATGAAAGACACATAGCAGAGGAGAGCAAAAAAAATCCCAAGAAATTCTTTAAGTATGTAAAGAATAAAGAATGAGGAAGGACATCTGGTTACAAAGGATGGGGAGATGGTGAAGGTATTGAATTTATTCTTCTCCTCAGTCTTCACGAGTGAATCGGGGGGCTTCAGTAACCAAAACTGCAGTGTTTATCCTCATGACACAACACAGGAAGCACCTCCATGGTTAACAGAGGACAGAATTAAAATTAGACTTGAGAAACTTAACATTAATAAATCACCGGGACCAGATGGCTTGCATCCGAGGGTACTTAGGGAACTCAGTCAAGTGATTGCCAGACCGTTGTTAATAATTTTTACAGACAGTCTATTGACTGGAATGGTACCAGCTGATTGGAGAAAAGCCAATGCAGCACCGATATTTAAAAAGGGCCCAAAATACATCCCTGGGAATTACAGACCAGTTAGCCTAACATCAATAGTATGTAAACTCTTGGAGGGGATGATAAGGGACTATATACAAGATTTTAGTAATAAGAACGATATCATTAGCAGTAATCAGCATGGATTCATGAAGAATCGTTCTTGCCAAACCAATCTATTAACCTTCTATGAGGAGGTGAGTTGCCATCTAGATAAAGGAAGGCCCCTGGACGTGGTGTATCTGGATTTTGCAAAAGCATTTGACACAGTTCCCCATAAACGTTTACTGTACAAAATAAGGTCCGTTGGCATGGACCATAGGGTGAGTACATGGATTGAAAACTGGCTAGAAGGGCGAGTTCAGAGGGTGGTGATAAATGGGGAGTACTCAGAATGGTCAGGGGTGGGTAGTGGGGTTCCCCAGGGTTCTGTGGTGGGACCAATCCTATTTAATTTGTTTATAAATGACCTGGAGGATGGGATAAACAGTTCAATCTCTGTATTTGCAGATGATACTAAGCTAAGCAGGGCAAAAACTTCTCTGCAGGATGTGGAAACCTTGCAAAAAGACCTGAACAAATTAATGGGGTGGGCGACCACATGGCAAATGAGGTTCAGTGTAGAAAAATGTAAAATTATGCATTTGGGTGGCAAAAATATGAATGCAATCTATACACTGGGGGGAGAACCTCTGGGGGAATCTAGGATGGAAAAGGACCTGGGGGTCCTAGTAGATGATAGGCTCAGCAATGGCATGCAATGCCAAGCTGCTGCTAATAAAGCAAAATTGGCATGCATTAAAAGGGGGATCAACGCAAGAGATAAAACGATAATTCTCCCACTCTACAAGGCTCTGGTCCGGCCGCACCTGGAGTATGCTGTCCAGTTCTGGGCACCTGTCCTCAGGAAGGATGTACTGGAAATGGAGCGAGTACAAAGAAGGGCAACAAAGCTAATAAAGGGCCTGGAGGATCTTAGTTATGAGGAAAGGTTGCAAGCACTGAACTTATTCTCTCTGGAGAAGAGACGCTTGAGAGGGGATATGATTTCAATTTACAAATACTGTACTGGTGACCCCACAATAGGGATAAAACTTTTTCGCAGAAGAGAGTTTAATAAGACTCGTGGCCACTCATTACAATTAGAAGAAAAGAGGTTTAACCTTAAACTACGTAGAGGGTTCTTTACTGTAAGAGCGGCAAGGATGTGGAATTCCCTTCCACAGGCGGTGGTCTCAGCGGGGAGCATTGATAGCTTCAAGAAACTATTAGATAATCACCTGAATGACCGCAACATACAGGGATATACAATGTAATACTGACACATAATCACACACATAGGTTGGACTTGATGGACTTGTGTCTTTTTTCAACCTCACCTACTATGTAACTATATGTAACTATGTAACTATGAATAGCTGAGGTAGACATACAGAGCCGTTCAAAGGGAGATGCCATGGTAGGGGAGCGGATATCATGGGATAGTCTACAGGCAAAATGTTGGAGCTATCTATAGCGCCATTCATTCATGGTGAAAGATCCGTATTGTAGCGCCAATAAGCACTGGTCTTGGAAAATCTACCACATCTTGACTCTCCGTCAGCCGACCAAGCCCTGAAAAAGGAGGGATGTTTCCCCGGAGTCAACCAGGAGAAGCCCCCAAGGGAGCCTGAGGGGAAATCAAAGGAGCGAGCTGTCCCTTCCCATTCAAGTTATCCCAAGTGTCCAGGATGTGGGTGGCCATGGGAGAGGCAAGTGCAGAAAGTCCACTGCAGTCCTGGGTGATTCATGGGGCATGTGATTAATTGCGGCCTGCTAAGAATTTATCAAGCGGGACCCAAAGTTTAGAAGTTACATTATGGTACCAATCCAAGATGCGTTGTAGCACTATCGCTTCATAGTATTTGCGGATAACTGGGACACCCATACCCCCCTTGTGTTTAGGGCGTTGTATAGTGCGGAGAGCCAAACAAGGGCTTTTCCCATTCCAGATATATTACAAAAACAGGCATTTGAGGGTTGAAAAGAAAGGTCTTGGCAATGAAATAGGGACCATTTGCAAGTAGAACAAAATATGAGGCAACACGTTCATTTTTAAAACACTAACTTGGCCCATCCAGGAAAAGGCAGTGAGGTTCCAACTTTTTAGGTCCGTCCTGATAGTAGAAAGCAATGGGGCATAATTGCAGGTGTTTAACTGGGAGCAACGTATGGGCAGGTAAAACCCTAAATATTTTAGTGAAGTCTGACACTAGGTAAAGGAAAAAGATGCCTGCAGCTGTGTACGCAAACCTGAGTGCACATTCAGGGACGGGCCCGAATCCTAACATCGAGCAAAGTAGCCAGTTCCTGTCCAAGGGATTGTAGTTTCAGGGCCAGCTCTAGGGTAACGCCTTGTTTATGGGTGAGTTCAGCCGAGTGGATTTTGGACAAGAGGGTCTGCAGTTCCTTCTCCCTTGCTTTTTTCACCCTAGAACCCTGGGAGATCAGCTCTCTTTGAACTACTGCCTCATGTCCTTCCCATATAGAACCCATTCCCACTTCACCTTTCTTATTCTCAGCAAAGTATAAGGAGATGGTGTTGGAAATCTGTTTTTGAGCCACTGCATCATCCAGTGTACCCTCGTTCAGGTGCCAGCTCCATGTCCTTGCATCCAGGTGGTACAGGGAAATGGAAACCGAAGCATTATCCAATATGGTTATGGAGCCAATGGATGTGTCAGAAAGGGAGTCAAGGGAAAACTGGTCCGTCACTAGAAGGTCTATACGAGTATAAAGACTATGGGTGGCTGAGAAATAGCTATAGTCTCTACCTGTAGGATGGAGCAGCCTCCAACAGTCGACCAGATGGTGCGCCTGTAGGGACTTTCTAAAGTGTTTTAGGAAAGCAAACAAATGAGCAGAATAGCTGATTAGCTGGCCTTCCTGGAAAATAGCTAGAGATTCTAGGACAGAGTCCATAAAAGTAAGCTGTTTACTGTTCGGGGCGTACACAGTTGCAAAGGTAAATTTATGGTCAAGAAACACAAACCTACCATTAGAGTTCGCCAACTGGTCTAGCGGTACAAAGGGGCATTGTTTGTAAATAGCTATGGCAAACCCCCAGATTTGGGTCATGGGGAGTTGCTCAGGTACCATGATTTATACAGGTGAGTAGGGAGACGGGAGACAGAGTCAGTGCAAAAGTGTGTTTCCTGTAAAAAAAGTATGTGTGCCCCCAGACGTTTTGTTTCAAGCCATAACTTACTGCGTTTCGAAGGGGAACCCAGACCATGCACGTTGTACGATACGACTTTCAAGGAGGCCATGGTTGAAGGCAGCACAGGGGAACAACTGGGCCCCAATCAGGAGCAGAGAGAGACCCACAGCATGCCGGACCAGGAGCCAGAGAGCAATGGTAACACATCAATCAGGAATAAGAGCCTAGAAAACAAACCGCAGTTATTGCATAAATAAAACAAAAAAGACAAAATGAACAACATAATAAACATAAAGTTCAAAGGGCGCACCAAAGTGCAATAACACCACTAGTTGGGAGCCTCCACTTAGTCCCCAAGGCAAGAAGAGAGTGGAGGCCAGCGAGCAGTTAAGGGAACATAACTCTGAAGAGTTGATTGGGAGTAGGAGGTAAGGCATGGAAAGTGAGTCTGAAGGGAGACCCGCTA
This sequence comes from Aquarana catesbeiana, assembly GCF_042186555.1. Lineage (NCBI taxonomy): Eukaryota > Metazoa > Chordata > Amphibia > Anura > Ranidae > Aquarana > Aquarana catesbeiana. The sequence continues at coordinate 771,888,154 of NC_133324.1, forward strand.
CTAACAGGAGGTGCAGGCCTGCACCTCAACTTAGAGCAGATAATAGTACAGCAGCCGGAGGGAATGGGGGGAGGGGTGTGGCAGGGAGGCCTGTAATGGTCTGTTCAGCTAGTCAGGTTGTCCCCTGGGGAGGAAGGAAGTGGTGATTGATGGGAGGGGGCCTTCTCTGGGGCCGTTGCGCCTTCTGGGTGTGGAGAGCCGATGGGGGAGGCTGCACGGGCAGGGTGCTCACCCAGTGCCATCTTGGAAGTACCTGTTGTTCCCCTGTGGGTAGCAGAAAAGTAGTTGTTCAGCAATTCAGACTGGCTCCGAGGGGTCCGCTGTGGTGTCCGGGACGGTCACACAACGCTCAGGGAGAGCATGTCTTCACTAGTGCATGCCGTGGCCACGCCCCCTACATTAAATATATTGACTCTTGTACTGCTTTTAATTTTATTTTGTACATTTTACGAAAATTCCTTCCTTTTAACAAATCTAGGAGTGGACCCTGTATGGTGTCCTATGCAACTGTTTAGAAACAATGTGTAAAGACAAGTCTAAGCTGCTGGATCTTGGCTTCAGCAACCATACGGACGCCCTGGGCACTTGTTTGCAAGGTGTTTGACCAATCACCTTTGTTAAAACTTGAGCCCTATTAGGTGTCATCTGACGCCTGCTTGTGTTGTTTTTTCCCTTCCCGTCCTGTGACGCTTAGGGGCGGACCAGAAATCTTTCGGTCCATCCCCTGTGTGACATATGGGCAGTGGACTTTCCAAGATGGCAATGTGCATCTTTGCGATGTGCGTATGATGTCACATCCGTCGTCTTGGATTCAAGCATGTACAGTGGCACGATCAATACGTGCGCTTCCGGCCAAAAACGTCAGTCGCCGGCGGGACGGGGAGAGATGAAATTCATGGCACTTTGTCACCATTTCTGAAGGAGGATCTGTGAGAGAGAGGTTGTTAGTCTCTTCTCTCCCTCCTTATCGTTTCATGAAACATTTTTTCTGCTTCCAGTCTTGGACTTGTAAGTATAAAACATTTAAGCAATTCATTGCTTAACTATGGGAAATAAATATGGACAAACAGGCCACTGTTATTAGTTTGAGGAGGCTGTATTTGCTAGCACCAGATAGGCTTTTTGTTGCTCCTGGGGGAGGATGGATTGTTTGCCCGGCCCTTCATTTTGAGTAATCTGTGGCTTTCTTGTACCTCATGAAATGATTATTTCTATGACACACTATATAATACACACATTGTATACAATTCTCTTTCTGCTTTTCCTTTTTAGGACTGCTTTGCTGGAAGGTTGTTTTTGAGCCTTTAAATTTATGCAATAGTGGGATTTCCCACTGTTGGATACTTTTCCCTCTTTTGCGGGTGGCTTCCTGAAATTCAGGAAAATCCAACTGCTGATTGGCTCTCACTAATTCCAGTATTTATTGAATTGATTCTAATAAAATGAGGATAGCCATTGGTCAAATTTGAATATCCAAATGATTAAGGTAATTTCTTACATTTGGACAAATTAGACTTGTTTATATCAGGTATTAGCAACATCTCATCTAACGTTATTTAAAATACTTCCTTTATATAGCTTTAAAGAAGTCTTCTCTCCCTATGGTTGTAATGTTTTGCCTTGACCCAGGTTTTGGAAGGTTTTTTTTGATCGTCTCAAGAACTGATTTTAGATTAATTGATAGGTTTTCCTCTCGGCCTGATAATAATTTACATGTGATTTTTTTAAATGTAAAAATAAATAACTACTGTAACTATATTGTAATAATATTTTAATGATGTTAATATCATGTATTCTCTTTGCAGTATTAAACTTAAATAAGTACAAGTGACTGCAATGGTGTATGAAATGTATACAATTGATTATTGAATGTATTTTTTAAACATATTGTTATTCAAATAAAATGTATATATTTTTTTAAATGTATTGTTTATTCAATTGGCACCTTAAAAGGCCCATTTTCTGTATCCTTGAAATGGTTAAAACAGGTATTAAATCATATAGGCTTCTCAAGGAACATTAAGCATCATGTCATTAAGTCCATGCTCCATATAATACTCCTGTTCAAATCTATATTCCACACTCTATTCTTTCCTGCTCTATAAAGGGACAATAAAGGTTTCCCGTTATCCTCTTTTTTGCTTAATTCATTTAACAGGTTGCTAAACCCAGGACCCTGCATTCACTATATCTGGTCTCCCACAGTACACAGAACACAGAAATGCAATTGTTTTAGTAAATATAAATTGCTGCTAAATACCTTTACTCATCAGCATTATATAGCAGTCTTGTGACTTCTATAAGTGTCTGATTAAAGCATGTAGGAGGAGTTTTCATTCTACTCTGACTGTCCTATGAGGCTGCAGGTCTCCTGACCCTCTGTCTGGACAGTGCTGATTGGCCCTATGCTGATCACTGTCTTAACAGGAGATGGATTAGGGACAGTGAAACAAGGGGAGGATCAGAGAAGATGGGATCAAACAGCCTTTTTACACAATACAGAGGATTAACCCCTTTGGTTCTACAGTGAGTATAACAAGCATGCTTTATTGCATATACAGACTGATTTTACTGTTGTGGGTTCAGCAACACTTTAATTTACCTCTGGTGTCCCTCTCAAGATCGTTTGAATCACCCATTTCTTGAAGGTGTGCAACCAGGAAGTCAAACCTACACTCTTTGCTGAATATATTATTCTCCTTTTTTCTCAACCTCACATGGACCCACCTAAATTAATTTCCCATCTAGTGTTGTTTGGATTGTTCCTTGGATTGCATATATTTTACAATAAAAGTGATTTTATGTTGCTTTCCAAATCGACTTCCTGCTTCACCAGGAATTAATTTTTCCAGTGCAGATTTAAGTTATAATCGGATACTATCACCTATCTATGTATTGTTAGTGCCGTAAAATCACAACAATATACTCTAGAATTTTTGGGCCCATTTTGCCAAAATTGAAAGGGTACTCCAACAGTTGAAAGACCTTCCACTGTCTACTATGTGCATGATTATTGTACACCATGCAAAGTTTGCCCAAACAAGGAATTGCACAGGAACGAGTTGTACATCCTTGTGTGATTCACATGCAGTTCTGTGTGGTATGATTTCACCCCATTTATTTTGAATGGGCTGAAATCGCACCTCACCAACAGTAGTGCGTGTACTACTTTTGGTAATGCACTGCAACAGGATTGCATAGTACTTTTGTACCATGCGATCTGGTGTGGGCAAATGCAGTGCGATTGCAACCTACATTTGGAGTGGCATTAACTTAATATTGACACCTGCTGCAGATCGCAACTGCAGTACATTTTGAATGTGGTGTGGGAAACAAGCAGAGAATTTGCCTACGGCCCTTAATACTAAAACATAGAGATCTACAGAGACTAGAGAGGCTTTTTAGGCCTTTATTTGGAATAAGAAAATAAATCCTATGTAAACTTAACAGCTAAATGATGGAAACAAGAGGTAAACTGTAGGAGACAATATCTAAAAATACCTCCTTTTACACAAATACTGTCCTATGGGCCTAGTAAATCATGTCCTAGCTATTACTTAGTTGGTACTTAGAGAGACACAATTATTATGTGGAGAGAATTAAGAAACCTATTTTGGCTACCAGAATGACTCTTACCCATAATGCCCCTTATTTTTTCTTTAGGTTTCCTCCAGAGACAGCAATGTAAAGCATATAAATTTAGACAGAAAAGGTCTCATGACTTTAGAACATTTATTAATGTAGCGCCGGTAGATTTACAATCTACCGCAGATTAGGTAAGTTTCGTAAATTGTGTGTTAGGAAGCTTAAAAGTTCGCCTCTGTTCCAGCTTGGCTGATGTTGTGTGTACTTCCGTGCTGACCGGTGAGTGTCGCTGCTGCCATTAGTCAGTGTTGGAAGGGCAACGTGTCGAAGTGTATAGATGCTCCTCTGTCTCGGGGGCGGGCTCGGTGGAGGTGGTCCTCCAGGTTGCATTCTGGGCGAGGGTATTTAAGGGCCAGACGCCATGTTCTGGGGTTTTTTACAGCCACCTGCTGGCCCTCCTGGCCGACAGGTATGCGTTAAGGAGCTACCTCGTGGTCCTCAGATCGGGAGGCCCACGATGCTGCAGCGCAGGGGTGGGTCCAGAGGCTTGTCTGGGGCCTACCACCGCGGCCGAGAAATGGTCCTGAGCTGCCGTCCTATGTGACGAAGCTGGACAGCCAAGGAGATCCCAGGGGAGGACCCGTCTTGGAGAGATCACGCAGCATGCTGGTCTATAGAGGGGCCTGGTGACTCGGCTGGAGGACGTATCCAAAAGAAATAACCATACAGCATAGTGTCGCCGGTTCAGCTTAAAGGTTCAGGCACTGTGACTGACTGTTCACTGCAGAAGATCTGATACATCCTGCGGGAGAGGATCGTGCAGATTTACCCCCCCAAGTAAGTCTGTGGCAGAGACTTTAGATTCGTGCTGCGTACTGGCTGCTAGACCAGTGAGAGAGGCCTATCCAAACAAGCAGGGAGTGTGGCCCATGAGGGGAACATATTCCACATAATTGTTTGAATTCTACCGGGACATTTGTCGCTAAGATTTTGCAAGAGGATATTTGAGTTTCTCCTGAGAGTTTCCTTTTCCGTCTCTTTCCTGCTACTTCTTAAAGTTTGACTATTCAATAAAGCATTCAAAACGTACTCTAGTGTTGGTGCGTGTGTGATCCAGCAGTAAACTCAACGGAACCCCTAGATCCGGTGCCGGTGAAACAGAGGGAAGCAAAGTGAAGGTAACAGACCCATTTAAACCAGCAGCTTCACCGTGAGTTAGTGCTACATTAACTTATACTAGACATCAGCGGCGGCCAGTCCATACGGGGCACAAGGGCGCAGCCCCCCTAATATCTAAGTGCCTGCCCCTAATTTCCAGGCAGGGCACTGGACACATGGATTTCTATGAGTTTTTTTTTAAGCATATGATTAGAGTCTGAGTCCTAAATTGGCTTTAAAAAGGGTGGGCTCGCAGAGCACTGCACCCCAAGCCCACCCACTTGTGCCATTAGTGAATCAACATTTGTCTTCCAGCTTCTGCTCCAATCAGGACAGGAAGAGGGTCCTAATATCGGATTGACCAGTGGGAGAAGTCACTGGATTGGATGGGAGGAGAAGCCAAGGAAGCAACCAAAGCTGCCATGACCTGGATGCGGTAAGTTCTAGGCTTGGGTAAGTGCGAGGCAGGTGGGCGAAGGGTTTGTTTGCCGACCTCCCCCAAAAAAATGGAACACCAACCACCACTGCTAGACATCCTATGACCTTCCCCCAAAGTTCTTTGGTTTAACTTAGCAAATGTGACATGGCTGACACTGTCCATAATTATCATACTGTTCCATAACACTACATACAGATTAAATGCATCTCCCAAGTCTGTAATTGAACAAATTGGTGTTTTTCCAACTACATCCTTGAATTTGCAAAATAAAGGACCCTTGCTATGTTTCTTTTTTTCTTTTTTCTTTTTTCCTCACAGGTACACGTCCCACTGGGACAGTGCCCAGCCCCATGTCTTTTGTTTAACAATCCCCTGCCTGTTATCCTTGGAAAAAGCCAGAACTGATTTTCAAAATGTACACCTATTAACTTCTAAAAGGGTTTGGATTAAAGTTTGAATTTTTGAGAACTACTAATGGGTTTGATGGTCAGCCTGAGAATCAAACCCATTCACATTCATTCGTCTTTACTAGAGACTATTTAAAAAAAATAAAAACTGTTATGCCCCGTATACATGGTCGGACATTGATCGGACATTCCGTCAACAAAATCCTAGGAGTTTTTCCGACGAATGTTGGCTCAAATTTGTCTTGCATACACACGGTCACACAAAGTTGTCGGAAAATCCGATCATTCTGAACGCGGTGACGTAAAACACATATATCGGGACTATAAACCGGGCAGTAGCCAATAGCTTTCATCTCTTTATTTATTCTGAGCATGCGTGGCACTTTGTGCGTCGGATTTGTGTACACACGATCGGAATTTCCAACAACGGATTTTGTTGTCGGAAAATTTAATAGCCTGCTCTCAAACTTTGTGTGTCAGAAAATCCCATGGAAAATGTGTGATAGAGCCCACACACGGTCGGAATTTCTGACAACAAGGTCCTATCACACATTTTCCGTCGTAAAATCCGACCGTGTGTACAGGGCATTATTAAATTATCTAAAAATACTGCTAATACAGAATAGTACCTGTTATTCCTGCCAGATGTCCAGTGAGCTTCTAACTTCTTGTGCCCTTGTAGAGGAGTGCCCATTTACCCACCACACACAGATGCAGACACAGGTTCCTTTTCCACAATTACCTGGGTTGATGCCCAGGGAGGAGAGGTTGTTTTTCCCTCTCATCAGCTTAGAGGCCACATCTGATTATCCTCTCACTTTCTTCTGGGTGCCTGAGGCTGAACCTTCCAGCAAAAAAATTAATTAATTAATTAATTATATATATATATATATATATATATATATATATATATATATATATATATATATATACTATGTCGGAAAATCCGATCGTTCTAAACGCGGTGACGTAAAACACGTATGTTGGGACTATAAACGGGGTAGTGGCCAATAGCTTTCATCTCTTTATGTATTCTGAGCATGCATGGCACTTTGTCCGTCGGATTTGTGTACACACGAACGGAATTTCCGACAACGGATTTTGTTGTCAGAAAATTTTATATCCTGCTCTCAAACTTTGTGTGTCAGAAAATCCAATGGAAAATGTGTGATGGAGCCTACACACGGTCGGAATTTCCAACAACAAGGTCCTATCACACATTTTCCGTCGGAAAATCCGACCGTGTGTACGGGGCATTATAGTTTACTACCACTTCAACACAGGGATAAGGATTTTTGGTTTAGCCATGTGGCTGTACATTTTAAGTCTCCTTAAAAATACCAATGCTTATCCTGATGAGTAAGCTTTGTGAGTTGTGCCTATTGCACACCTCTTAGAAGCTCCAAGAAATAAAACTATTTAAAAAAGAGAGCAGTATTTCTATAAACCACTGTTGTTGTTTCTACTGTAACAAAAATAAAAGATCACCCTTTGTTGTCATTTTAGTAAAATATATACTACACTATACACAACTTTATGATCAGTTAGATCTTCTGTTATGTTTCCCCAAATGTTTGGTCATCATTTTACCACCTTCAACGACAGATGTTAAGTTTTCGTATCAGTCCCTCAACACATGTAACAATCCTACAAGAAAGAGCTTCCCTTAGAACTGACAGCTTTATTTAACAAAAACAAACACTTGTTGGTTTATCAAACCTTTGCTCATGAAGAAATATTTTTTTTTGCTTTGTATATGCAGATATGCTGTAACTATTTTCCAGGCATGACCCAGTAGAACGAGGGAGAACTTGTAATGAATCTTTTGATATCCATGAAGGAGTTGTGAAAATGTCCTGTCTACAGAGCTATCTTTGAGGCTAAACCACATGGGCCTTGGCCTAGGGCATCAGGGTTGCTAGGGCGGTGGCCTAGGGCCTTAGGGATCCTAGGGGTGACAGCTACCCAACTATCAGCAAAGAGGACACAGTGGGATTGAGGGATTGGCAGTAGCACCAGGAGGCTCAAGCACAGAAGTTCCTGGGTTCAGACATGGCTGAGTAAACTCTGCTGTCATGCTGCTATGCAAGAGGTGGAGCACAAAAACTAAATATTGTAGCAGTGAAACAATGTATTCTATTAAAAAAAATTCTAAACGCTGATCAATTTGCCAATTTATAACTTGAAACTTTAATGAGGGAGATGGATGTCATTGCTGCCAATAGAAAAAAAATCAAGGGACACTTTACTGCTAAGTGCATGATTTCCTCTTTTTTTAATTTTCATTTCAGCTTTAATGATCTTTATTTGTCCTCCCATTTCTTTTTTTTTTTTTATAAATCTTTTTTATTAAATTTCATAACAGACAAACAAAACAAAACACAACAAGACATCATACACACTGGACCAAAAGTATAATAGTACAATTTCAAAATCCAGTATATTAATTATTAATCCGCAAAGGGAAAAAAAAGAGCAAGTGGGGGGGCGTGGTTTGCCTTTGGAGAAGATGGCTGCCTAATCCTCGAGCTCCGTCAGATCATAGCCCATACTAAGCACATAACAGGGGATTACAATTGCCAAACAGCCACCCATCATGGGGACTTCCTCCCGTGGATCCTCGGCAACAAGATCCCGCTCACCGAGGGAATTCAACGGCCGTATCAGCCAAAACATACCGGAGATTTTCAGGACCCAGAGAACCAACATGGCGGCTCCGGCTCCCGCCTCATCCTCTGCTCGCAGCCCTGAGGGGATAACACTTACACCTACGGAGCTATCCCCCGCACCAACTGACAACAACCCAGCCCTGAACCAACAACCAAGCCTGAACGACTTGAGAACGGTCGCCGCTGATATAAAGGACACGTTGTTTGCAGCCATAACGGACCTCCGTCACGAAATGCAGGCCATAGCGGGAAGAGTACAACGAATAGAAAACACAACGGCCCAACATACCACCGCCATCCGGAAAGTACATCAGAAAGTGGACACACACACCCTACAACTACGAGATCTTCAGCGACACGTTGAAGATCTCGACAACAGAGGGAGAAGACACAATCTGAGGGTGAGAGGGTTGCCCGAATCGGTAGATAATGACCAGATTCTCTCAACAGTTTCAGACCTGTTCAACCGCCTCCTTGAACAACCGCGCCATACGCCTATTGCAATGGAGCGCATACACAGGGCCCTCAGACCTCGTGGAAGAGAATCCGACCCGCCAAGGGATATAATATGCCATGTAAACGATTTCGCCCTTAAAGAAGATATTTTAAAAAAGGCCCGTGACAAACAACAACTTACCTTTGAAGGCCGCACAATCCACATTTATCAAGATCTTTCGGCGATCACACTCCGCCACCGTAAAGACCTGCGGCCCCTACTAGATGTCCTCAGGAACAAAGGAATTCGATACCGATGGAAGTTTCCGTTCGGTCTGCAAGCCGCACATCAAGGCAACTCAGCCCTCTTGAGAGTTCCTGAAGAACTGGAGAATTTCTGCCAAGTCCTAAACATACCATATGTTGATGTGCCAAATTGGTATGCGGACTTTACTTTCTCGCACCCGGAAAGCCTAATCCGAGAAGAACCGATGGAAGCCCAGAATTCGACCTTCAGGAGACAAAGATCCCCATCGGCTCACAGACCCGGCCCCACCGCTACAACGCAGCGACACCCGGCAAGCCCAATGTCGGCTCCCCTGCCTTGTAGAGCCCGTCGTGACTACTGAAGGATCCTATTTTTCTGACCTCCTTACGCGATCTACTATGCTGGCTTCCACCGCCGATCCACCTGTAAACCGTTTCGCCAACGTACTCCACTGAGAAGTTCCATAATACCACGAGCTCTTTCCAACCTTTTCCAGGAGATGCAAACCCCACTACAACCCTCCATCCGCACCATGCACTTTGCAGAGAGCTCATTGTTCCCCTCACCAGCGGACATTGCTGACCAAGACGAACGCACACACTTCTCACGCCACACAGAAATTCGCCCAGACCCGACCTTGGATCGAAAACGTGCATCACAGAATTTCTATACTACCGCAGGTCGGCTGACCTGAGAAAGATCGAAAGTAACCTGGACAGCAGACTTCAATCAACTTACCGTCATCGAACATTGCGACCATAAAAGAAACACAAGAAGAACCCTCCCCTCTCCACGAAATATGGCTGACATCACTTACCTTTGGATGGACTTCTTTTCGCCATTAGATACTAATTGGGGTAACTCAACGTCTGCTATCTCTTCATACCTGTTTTTTTTTTTTGTTAGTGTCAGTTCAGTTCGGTTTACTAGTTAATCTCACAGAACAATGTTTACTTAACGGGTTTCAGCAATACTTGTTTTATGTATCTAATGTTAGCAAGAGCTCAGAGGTGGTTCTACAAACGCTCATTCTAATCCAGCTCCTAAGGTCCCCTCGCACTAACAAAGCAAATGCCCCGATCCTTTACGGACCAAATTTCCTTATCTGATTAATCCCTATGGTAAAGAATAAAAGGCGCATAACTCCTCTATTCCCCATTCCAACACCGATACCCGGTATATGCCATAAATGCGCTTTCCCACACCCCCACCACTTTCATCAATAATACACGACCGAGATCCAAAACATCTATATTTCCCCGAAACCTTTACAATCACCTCTGGGCTCTAACCATCTAAGCGTTCTACGAAACATATATGTATAAGTGACACTTCTATCTTCTGCAACTAGCTGTTCTGTTAACACACGCTAGCACAGGCATTGCAGAACACAGATATGAAAGAAGGGAAAGGCCTATACCAACATATAAGACGTGCAACAACGAGGATTGGGAAGCTCACGGCACAGGGAAAGCAGAACTTCCCCCTCCTCTATTGCCTATCTCCTGGCTATGCCACCCACTCTCGACAATAAAACAATCCCAGAGAGGGATAAGATAACTAAGCACTTACAAAGTTGTTACACCTAGAATATATGAGTTTATTGTACACAGGTTTATTACTGTTCGGAAACTTCCATAATATAAGCCACGCCAGACTTCGTCCATAAAATGTAAGCACATTTCACTACGTCATCCCCAAGAGACTCCACCATTACTACGCTAATAAGCAAAAACCTCTAATATACAGTCTTGTATCCCACCTACGCGTACCCCGAGACATAATCAATGTCCCACCGTACCTCGTACCCACCTAAACCACTTCAACCCCAACTTTTAACACATGCTCCTGAATGGGCTATGGATTTGACGGCTCAGACTATTAAACTTGTTTTACATCTCTCTTTGGATAGATCAACCCCCACACAGTGGCACAATACGAGCTTATCTCCTTATAATTCACCTCAAATAGTTCACGCCACTGACACTTTCCGGATTTTCCACATTTGTGGATCCTACCCACTTGGACAGGTGATCCTTGTACCACCTGTCTCCGGATTCCCCCACCCTCTTCCCTCTTCTTCTTCTCCACCCACCCTGCCCCCCCCCCACGAACCCAGAACCAACACACACATCTCTAGTGCCACGAGACCACCACAAACTTAATTACATTTACATTTATTATTTACAACCACACTCGAAGTTTCCGGTGTCCCGGTCTCTCTGCCTGTCTCTCTGCCACAGCTCCTCGAACACAATACACGCTCTCACCAGCAATCCCACTGATAAATTGGCAACATGGGCTCTCCGTTAAACCCAGCAGTCATGCCCACTCTTAAAATCATCTCACTTAACGCTAAGGGTCTCAACGTACCAGAGAAGCGCTCTCAACTTCTTTTAACAATGCACCGAAACAAAGCTGACATCATCTTTGTACAAGAAACCCATTTCTGAACCGATTCTACACCAAAATTTCACAATCATCATTACCCGACAGTACACCATGCAACCAACCCACTTTCCAAATCTAAAGGGGTGTCAATTCTCATAAGGAAAAAATGCCCTTTTCAACTAACCGACACATTGCTTAATAAAGATGGCAGATACCTATTTCTGAAAGGAACGTACCTGCACCAGAAAATTACGATAGCTAATATATATGCTCCTAACAGCAATCAGGTATCCTTCTTTCGCACCATCACTGACTTGCTAATCACTTTCCAGGAAGGTATCCTCCTTCTTGGCGGAGATTTTAATGTACCACTCAACCCTACACAAGACACCTCAACGGGAACGTCATCTCTTCCCTATACCGCCCTTCGGAAAATAAAGTCACTTCTCCAAACCCTGCTTCTTCACGACACTTGGAGAACGTTAAACCCCAATGGTAAAGATTTCACCTTCTATTCGCCGCCGCATCGTCGTTACTCCAGAATTGATTACATTTTCATATCACAAAACAACCTGCCCATGCTCAAACACGCATCCATAGACGCTATGTTTCTCTCTGATCACCATCCTATCTCCATGACGTTGACCTTCCCTACTACCATTCCCCGCTGTCAGATATGGCGAATGGACCCTTCCCTACTCACAGACCCCACCATTGCAGCTGAAGTCGAAAACCGACTCAAACAGTACTTCCAAGACAATAAACCACCCGACACATGCCCACTTACTAATTGGGAAGCTCACAAGTGTGTAGTACGTGGTCTATTTATCGCAGCAGCAGCGAAACGTCACCGTGAACGACAACGACAATATAGAACACTCACGGAAAAAATTCAAAATCTAGAAAAAGCTCACAAACACGCTCAAGCTGCTTCTACCCTAACTGAGCTTATTCAAACCCGACAGGAACTACTAGACCTCCTAGGAAAACAAATACAGCGTAGATATGTCTTATCGCAGAAAACATTTTATGAATATGGCAATAAAGCCAGCAAAATGCTTGCCAGATCCTTACAACACAAAAAAGCTTCAACGACAATACACTCAATCACAGATACCTCAGGGAAAAAAATCAACTCGACACCAGATATAGCAAACCATTTTGTTAAATACTACACTAAATTATACAACCTCTCCCCCATGACCCCAACAGCAACTGAAGGGTCAAGAAAACAGCTAATCTCTGAATTTTTAAAAAACTACAGTCCAGCCCCTATTTCAGACTCCATAGTACAAGACCTCGATAATCCTTTGACCATAGACGAAGCCACCCAAACACTGAAACAATTAAAAACGGGCAAAAGTCCCGGACCAGACGGTCTGACTGTAGGATACTACAAAACATACGCAAATACACTTACCCCATTTTTCCTATCCGCCTTCAATTCATTCACGTCAGCCTTGGAACCCCCGAGCGACCTCTTGAGCTCCCACGTTGCTGTAATCCCTAAGCCAAATAAAGACCCAAATATAGTCTCCAATTACAGACCAATCTCATTACTTAACGTTGACCTCAAGTGGTATGCCAAGATAATAGCAAACAGACTTCTCCCCCTCCTCCCCCAACTTATACACCTCGACCAGGTTGGATTTGTCCCGGGAAGAGAAGCGAGGGATAACACGCTCAAAGCCGTCAACATCCACCATTGGCTGACCAACACCAAACACCAAGGTTTCATGCTTTCCCTCGATGCGGAGAAGGCGTTCGACAGAGTGGCCTGGGACTACATGATGGAAGCTCTACGGGCTCTTGGCCTCCCAGCAAAACTGCTAAATCTTATAATGGCGCTATATGCTAACCCGACAGCAAGAGTCCGCGTTAATGGCCACCTGTCGGACGCCTTCTCCATATCGAACGGAACACGCCAAGGATGCCCCCTTTCCCCTATAATATTTATCCTTACACTTGAACCACTCCTGAGAAGATTAAGGGAGAATCCCGATGTCAAAGGTATAGAGATTAAAAACCGCACGTATAAATTAGCAGCCTTTGCGGATGACATTCTGCTCTTTCTCACTGACCCGCTCACCACTATTCCAAACCTACTCAAAGATTTTGATACCTTTAAGACTCTAACAAATCTTCAAATTAACTTCACGAAATCTAACGCCTTAAATGTCACCTTACCACCCGCAACCTACCAAAATTGCCAAACATTATTCCCATTTACCTGGAACGACCGAGCAATCACCTACCTAGGCATACAACTACCGAAATCCCTTGCTGACTTATACTCCTTAAACCATTTACCACTGCTACAAAACATAACTAAAGATTTAACAAAATGGGACTCCGGGTTATTTTCCTGGTTTGGGAGAAACGCAATCATTAAAATGAACATTTTACCCAGAATACTGTACCTTTTGCAAACAATCCCAATCAAACTCCCACCTGCCTTCTTTTCAACGTATCGCACAGCCTGCATAAAATTTATATGGGGTAAAACAACACCAAGACTTAATTACACTAGACTCACATATCCCAAACTTAAGGGAGGAATAGGGCTACCCGACTTAAAAAAATATCAACAGGCATGTCTCCTCACCAGGATCATAGATTGAAACATACACACTAACTATAAAGACTGGATCCAACTGGAACAATCCATGTCACCCCTTCCATTAGCCCAACTCCCCTGGACCACATCACAACATATCCCCGCAGTATGTAAATCCCACCCACTCATCAACCCAACGCTAATCGCCTTCCGGGAAACATGCAACAAACAAAAGATCTCCTCCACCCTAGGTCCAATGACTCCATTAGCACACAATCCAGAGTTCACACCGGGAACACACCCATCCTTTCTAACTGTTGGATGGCCTCATCCAAACATTCGAGCGGAACACTTTTTTTCTGAGGGTCGCCTATTGACTCAAGATGAACTGGCCACCAAAATGAATAAAACCTCCTTCCCCTTCTGGACTTATGTACAAATTAGACATTTCTTTAGTAGACCCAAACCCCAACCAGATTGGGCACGACGCACCACTGCTTTCGAGTCCCTATGCTTATCGGAGGAACCTCAAAAACACTTAATCTCTCTTACCTATAACATGTTATTCTCGAATCAGAACTCCAACCTAGTATGGCACAACAAAAAATGGGAACAGGAACTGAATATTACCCTCACAGAAAAAGAATGGGAAAATATATACACGCACATACACAAGGGAACCATTAATGTTCAAATACAAGAAAATGCGTTCAAAGTACTATCCAGGTGGTACAGAACCCCACTTACATTACACCACTTTAACCCAGCTCTCACGCAGCACTGCTGGAGATGTCAAACAGACATTGGATCCCTCTTACATATATGGTGGACATGCCCCAAGATCCAACTGTTCTGGAAAGAGGTTCACAGAATTATCACACAAGTAACTACCTATACACTTGACTATACCCCTGAGAAATTCCTCCTTCACCATTCCACAATTCCAACGCGTTCATACCTTTGCTCGCTTGCTATGCACATGGTCAACGCAGCAAAGATGTGCATTCCATGCAAATGGCGATCTCCTGACCCACCAACTATAGCAGATTGGTATAAACGCATTCAAAAGACTGCAGAAATGGAAGAACTCATACATCAAACGAAAGACACACCCACCAAATTCACTCACACATGGGCCTGCTGGCTACATTTTCTCACCACAGATGATTACAAAAAAATTATACCCTGAAAAAGAAGAGGGGCTGTGGCGGAGAGAGAGGGAAGCGAGAGATCCCCTAACCACATATACCCCTACTCCTACTGACTTTACTCAAACCCCTTGTCACTAACTTATATGAATAAGTTAACTACATAGAACTCTATGAGTTTTCATTTATTAAAGATACGGTTACACAATAAGTGTATCCCGACTTTTGTTCCCGGTTCCTTCCCTTCACCGTCCTGACACATTCGGATGAAAAGACATTTTTAAATTACTATATGTACAAAGGCCATTTATTTAACAAAGCTAGTCAACATTCACCCTGTACTCTTAAATACTGTATTATGAGCTGTAATAGGCATTACCAAATATTATAAACTGAAAAATTTCCTTTATTGGATGACATGCATAACGTATACTGTTTTTTCACTTTCAATATGTTTAGGAAATATAGCCCCCCTTTCCTTTCCTCTTCTGTCACACACAATGGTTTTTCCAGGAATATGTCTAAATCACCATAGTTATGTTAACAACAGGATATGCTTATATCACTATGAAGACATAAACCTGCAATATACAGATCTCCAACTGAATGTTATCAGTTTTAAAAAGCTATTATATTCAATATACTACTGTCTAACACTATGATTCCATGTGTAATGTCAACGTATATTGTATACTTTATAATCTCAATAAAAGTGTTTTGAAAAGAAAAGAAAAAAAGAGCAAGTGATTTTTAAAGTAAACATTAGTTCCTACTTTCCCCAATGACCCCCGACATTTACCTATTAACTACATACCTATTATAAACAACAGCCTCCATGGGCATTCAATGCTGTATAAAGTTTGTCCAGCCACTTTGCCCACACTTTATCATATTTACTAGGACAGCCCCTATTCATGTAAGTATCTCTATACAATGGAAGATTATTATTTACCAATTGTTTCCAATATGGGAGCGTAGGGGACCAAGGTTTCTTCCAATGCAGTGCAATAGCTGTTCTATAAAATAAAATAATGTAAAATATTGTTATATTAGCAAACACTCACTCAGACACAGTTGGAAGAATAGTTTCTACCAGGCCCAGTAGGCAAACAGACATTGAAACCGGTAAGGGAACAGAAGTGATAGAGTTCAATAAATCCACCACTTCCACCCAAAAGATAACTATATGTGGACAAGTCCAGAAAATATGTGTAAAATCCCCCTGATTCATGCCACATCACCAACACTCCGAAGAACACACAGGATTTATCTTTTTAAGTCTATGTGGCGTAATATATGCTCTATGTACCAATTTATATTGAATCATACAATATCTTAAGGATATCAAAGATCGCAGAGGGAAATCCCATACACCCCTCCAATCCTCAATATCTAAATCTGGTATATCTCACACCCACCTAGCTCTGAGAGCCTCTAATGGCAGGATAGAAATTAATATAAGATATGAGTACAATCTTAAGGTGGGCTTATCCAGAGTGGCTAAAAAATATCTATATAAATCCGGGAAGGCTAGTCCCCCTGCTCACAAGGGTGCATCAAAGTAATTAATTTGTACCTGGGATTCTTCGATCCCCATAAAAAAGATGAAAAAAGTTTATTTAATTTTGTAAAAAAGGAAATAGGAAGCCACTGAGGAGAGTGTCTAAATTAATACATAAATTTAGGTATGCTTTTCATTTTTAGAAGATTAATACATCCTACTAAAGACAATGGTAAAGACTTCCATACTTTCAATTTTGACCCAATATCTCCCAGAATCTGCGTCAAATTCAGAGGAATTTCAGAAGCTTGGCGAGGAATTACAACTCCCAAATATTCTCCACCCACTTCAGTGGAATATCATTCAAAACCATACTACAGGCCTCCATATCTATTGGAAACAACAAGGACTTGCTCCAATTTACCTTTAACCCTGTGACTATAGAAAAGGAGTCCAATACCTTCAAAGTCCCTTGGAGAGAAGGTCCAGCATAATTTAAAAATAATAAAATGTTGACTGCATATAAGGCTACCCACTCCTCCAACCAACCAATCCGCAATCCCTTAATATTGGGGGAGGTGCGTAAAGCCTCCGCCACAGGCTCCATAGCAATAGCAAAGAGGGTCAGAGAGAGAGAGGGCAGCCCTGCCGAGTTCCCCTAAACAATGAAAAAGCTGTTGACAATCCTCCCCCATCTTCACTGCAGCTGTTGGATTTCTATATAAGACCTGCAACCATTTTATAAATACCATTGGAAAGCCCATTCTGCAGAGTACCTCCCACAAAAAGGTTCACTCCAAAGTATCAAAGGCCTTCTCTATATCTAGGCAGGCAGTAACCCTAGAACCTATGTTAAGATGTGAAGCATGAATATTAGTATATAATCGCTTTAAATTCACATCTGTAGCCCTACCAGACATGAACCCCGTCTGATCTGAATCAATAATATTCAGCAGCAATGATTGTAATCGCCTAGAGATAAGTTTTGTCAAAATCTTAAAAGCATCACTCCTTTTTTTGCCAATCCCTACTAACAGCTTTAATAGCGGATATATACTGTCCCCTTGTGTAGGCCTTAAAAGCATCCCATGTTATTGCTGAGGTTTGACAACCCTGTGTTGAACTCCCATTACGCTTTTATAAGAGATGGAATTTCATTAGCCACATCTGGATGTGAGATCCAGTGCGTTCCCAATCTCCATTGTAATGCATCTCGAAAATGATGCATACGAAGTGTAAGCATAAGTGGAGCATGCTCAGATAACCCACTCGGCAAGTATTTAACATCTACCATGTCTGTCACTATTGCCAAATTTGCAAACGCTAGATCTATACAAGAGGCGGTTTTATAGGAAGATGAAAAACAGGAGTATGTTCTAGTTGATGGATTTTTCCATCACCAAGCTTCTACTAGATCTACCATTTTCACCCAATTGTTAAGTTCTCCCGAAAAATATTTGGGAGGAGTTGGTCTATCCAAACCAGGATTGAGTATAGCATTAAAGTCTCCCATTATCAATAACTTAGCTGGACCATACAGAGAAATCTTTTCTATGAGACTATATAACAGAGTCCCCACAAAGGGGGATGGTATATACACACTAACAACTATAGCTCTCTGACCCCACAGAAGAAACACAACCAACACGTATTTGCCCTGGGGGTCAGAAAATATATCCTCCACCACACATGGCAATGATCTACTAATCAATATTGAAACCCCTCTAGAAAATGTGGAATATGTAGCATGATATGCTTTCTGTACCCAGGGAGTAGCAAGGTAACAATGTGGAAGGTAACTTTTCAAATATCTAAATAATAATGCTCTTTTAAATTTTGAGTTAAGGCCATGAACATTCTATGACAAAATAGACGTGACATCACCCAAAAGAGAAAAAAAAGAAAAAATATGATATTCAAATAGTAAATTGCATTGCAAAATACATTGCAAAGAAATAAATCATAGGAACAACAAGCATTAAAAAAAACAGATTTAAAAAAAATAAAAAAGACACAATGTGTATGAACAATTAACAAAAACACACATCCTGGGCGTTAATACGCCCTTCCTGCCTTTCTCCAACGTCATCCCAAAAAAGACGGGGTGGCGTGGAGAAGGCCTTATCCCAGGAACTATCAAAAATAGGCAACTATATATACTTGTCCTAAATACTAAAAAAACACAAACAAAAAAAACAAAAATAAGGGGGGGAATGAGAAAAGGGGGGAGGGGGGAACGCTATAAATTGGTATTAAGGGTGACTAGAGAGCGTCTGAGCCAGCATATGTTAGAGCTCCTAGTACAAGATAATAGATCACTTAACGTCCATCCAACCAAATGGAGGCAGTAGCCAGGGTTTAAAAAAAA
Organism: Aquarana catesbeiana; assembly: GCF_042186555.1. Lineage (NCBI taxonomy): Eukaryota > Metazoa > Chordata > Amphibia > Anura > Ranidae > Aquarana > Aquarana catesbeiana. The sequence continues at coordinate 771,907,080 of NC_133324.1, forward strand.
AATTTTGTCCACTGTCCACAATACGCAATCTGCTTGGAAATAAAGGATTAAACTGTATACTCTTCTCTCGCAGTCTCTTATGGATTTCTGTATAAGATTTACGATTTTGCTGAATTTCTTGAGAGTAATCTGGAAAAAAACAGTAACTTAGTATTTTCAAAAGGTATATCTTGTTTAGCCCTGGCAGCTGCCAGAACCCTGTCTCTATTTCGATATTTCAATAGACGTAACAGGAAGGGCCTAGGGGGTGCCCCAGGTTTCGATGGTTTTAGTGGGACCCTGTGTGCCCGCTCCACCACAAAGGTGGGTGGTACACTACCCAGGCCCAGAACTGTGATAAGTAGTTGCTCAGAAAATTTGGTAGAATTAGTCCCTTCAGCCCTTTCTGGTAGGCTTAAAATATGGGCATTATTTCTTCTAAGACGATTTTCAGTGTCATTGACTCGCTCCTGCAACCGTTTAACCACTTATTGTAAAGTCTGCAGTTCTCTAGAGTCTAATTTTGTAGAGTCTTCAAATGTGGATAACCTATTTTCCACCTCAGAGACCCTATCTTTAAATCCATCCAAGTCTTGGCGGATCTGAGAAACATCTGAGGCTATAAGATCCATTTGCCCGTTAAGAGTCTCTTTACATTCCATAATGGCTGCCAGAATGGCTGCAGCTGAAGGCGAATCCTCCACAGAGGAGGGTAACACGTCATTTGCTGATTAAGAAGTAGCAGCCATACCTGTTTTTGTTTTTGCTATCTTTGCTTTCCTTGTTCTTTTTGTGGGAGAAATGACTGCTGCAGAAGTGAGCTCTAATATTGATTTACTCGATGTCACTGAACGAGTCTGAGGCTGAGACATCTATCTCCAGCCCCAGGCCACCTACAGCAGCTTAAATTAGGGATAAATTAGCTATAAATGTTCTGTAACTATTCTGTGAGAGCAAAGAAAAGCAGCAAAGATTAGCTCTATGATTATTGTGTAAGTGTTCTGTGTAAAGGAGCTTAAGAGCTAGAAGCCAGGAGGAGGACTACAGAAATCAGCAAACAGTAAACGTTAGCTCTGTGAATGTTCTATAAATGTTCTATGGGAGCAGAGAGAGCTAGGAGCCAGGAGCCAATAGCATAACAGCATACAGCAGCAAGCAGCAGCAAACGTTAGCTCTGCGATTATTCTATGAGTATTCTGTGGGAGCAAAGAACAAGGAGAACCAGGAGCTAGGAGCCAGGGGTCAGGAACAGAGCAGCAACAGACAGGAGGCAGCAATAAGTTTAGTAATTTTGTGGATTTGTAGATTGGTTCCATATTAATTCCTTAAATATTCTCTGTGAATCAGGGGGGCCACAGATCAAAAACCAAGGACCAGCAGCAGACAGAAGCAGTACATTAATGAGTTAACTGGTGCATTGCTAAATTAGCTCTATGTGTGCATTACAGATCTGTATTATCTGTATTACTGTTCAGTAGAAACCAAGGAGACAGCGTCTATAGATGTCAGCATTACCGTTCTCAGAAGCCAGCAGGGATCAGAAAATGTCACAGAGCATCTCAGCAGATCTCCAGTCCTATTGCACTCTTGTAAAGGAGGAGAAGCAGAGGCAGCTTGATGTTTCAGCGACCAAGCAGCTTTCAAGCATCACAGATCCTGTAGCTGACCAGAGCAGCAAGCAAAATGTATATATGTGAGCCCTCAGGAGTGGCAGCTCGGCGGCTCAGCTCAGAGCGGCTCAGCTCAGGTGTCTTGGTACTCTGTAGCCGGCTCGGTGGCTCAATGGCTCATCTGCTTGGCAGCTTGGAGCTGCATGGCACGGTGTCTCTGCGACTCAGAACTCGATGTCTCAGATGTCTACAGCTCTAGCTCTAGCAGGCATCTCAAGACTCTGTAACCTGTCAGGGCACCAGAACGGCAGGATAGAAGAATACTAGGAGCTAGGAGCTCACCGCCATGCTCAGACTCAGACTCTCACACCCTCATCTGGTCACGCTCCACCTCCCCTACTTCCTAGTCCTTCCATTTATATTAACATAAATGTTTTCATAGGTGCTATAGTCTGCTCTTGAAATCATGTTACTAAAGAAATGCTGGTAAAAACTAAGAATAAGTTCACAAATCCATTTCTATCCCCATCCATACCACTTTATGCTGACCATAGAATATACAGTACTTTCCCCTAACATAGTTGTCTAGAGACATTGACAGGCCAGTTCAGGACTGCTCAGCTGCTAACTGAAATCCACAGAAATCCTTTAGTTTGTACTGGCAGATAACAGGCTACATTTTTTTCTGTTGGAAAGCCTTTTGCGTTGAGAGCCCGTGAGGCTGCAGATGGGCTTTTTGCTAAATTGAAGACCACAGTGCATGAATGCACTAATACTACAACAATGATTGTAGTTTATTTTTGAAGTTTCCTAAGTGCCTCTTTATTTTCTCTCCAGTACTCCTAAACTTGTGTTTAGCAGATTTTAATTACTGGTAACTAGGCTGGGAGTATTTTATTTGCTCGATAAGCATTACAGTTGTTCAGCTGAAAAAAGCAATGTTAAAAAAATGAACAGAACTGGAAAACTAACACTCTTTTGATTTATACAATCAATTAATCTGGTTCTAGTTTTAAATTTAAGTTTCTAATGAAAAAAATAGTACTTCTGGGAATCTTTGAAATATTTCTATAGAGAACGATAGGTGACTTTTAAACCCCTTTTACGCTGAGGTGGTTTTCAGGCACTTTAACGCTAGAAATAGCCTCTAAAAAGCATGTGAAAACCGCCTCCCATTCATTGCAATGTATCTTTTCACACTGGGGAAGTGCACTTGCGGGACGTTATGAAAAGTCCTGCAAGCAGCATCTTTGGAGCGGGTTGGGAGCGCTGTAAATAGCACTCCCAAAATTCCCCTGCCCATTGCAATGAATTGCGAGGTCACTTAGTTATGTCAGCGGGTGGCCCCGCCCTTAGCTATATAAGAGCTGTCAAAGCAAAAAGACCACAGTCGGGATGCCTCTGGAGGCGGAGTTTTTCCATTTTTTTTTTCTCTGGACCCTTGGATGCCGTGATTGAAGATGGATGGGACACTTTTTTTTAAATAAAGGAATTGTCCAAAACTGTCTCCTGTCATTTTTACTTTTTTGACACTTTTTTGGTAAATGGTTAGGGGTACAATGTACCCCATACCAATTCACATAGGGGAGGCTGGATCTGGGGCCCCCCTAGTTAAAGGGGGCTTCCAGATTCCAATAAGCCCCATGATGCAGACCCCCCACAACCACCGGGCAAGGGTTGTGGGGATGAGGCCCTTGTCCCCATCAACATGGGGACAAGGTGCTTTGGGGGGGACCCCAAAGCACCCTCCCCATGTTGAGGGCATGTGGCCTGGTACGGTTCAGGGGGGGTGCTCTATCATCCCCTCCTTTTCCTGCGGCCTGCCAGGTTGCGTGCTCTGATAAGGGTCTGGTATGGATTTTGGGAGGGACCCCCACAGCATTTTTTTTATTTTGGCACAGGGTTCCCCTTATATTCATACCAGACCCAAAGGGCCTGGCAATGGACTCGGGGGAACCCACAACGCTTTTTTCAATGATTTTTTTATGTATATTACCGGGATCCGGCAATACATTACAGCAGCAAGCAATTTTATATGAACATTTAGTGCAAAAGGGATCATGTACAGAATTGTTTTTCACTGGTAGGGTAGAGGTAAATGAACACTGAATCTAGTTAGCAGAGTGTTTAAGGCATACATCACAGTCCAAGTTTACTGTCTGCATCCAAAATGTTGTTTTCATGTCTTCTTCTTTTAAAAGGTATATTAGAGAGTGCATACATCAGCATTTTTCTAAAAAAATAAATAAAAAATGCAAATCTAATGTGATGTACTTGTACAATGAAGTACTATACAGTACACTAAGAGACATGTCAAAAAAACACATGTCAAAAACACATCCATTGTGCTGTATTAGGAAAAATGTCAGCTTATGCATTAGTACAGTATTTGCTAATGGAACCTCAATTTCAAGTTGTATGTTGACTAGTGCTTGAATTCTATACATATCCACAAAGATATGAGCATGCACAGTACAATGTCCCTTCACACTCAGGTCACTAAAACTTTGTACACATTGAGGTTTTTTTTTTTTTTTTTTACAGTCTCCTTTAAGGATAGTCTTGCACGCTTTATGTGGTTTCATTACTGAATGGAATGCATATTATGATCAGATAGACAAAAAATATTACAGAAAAAGTACCATTTTATTTTAGGTACCCAATTCTTGGTGTAAGCTGGTGTAAGTTAGAATTAGCGAAGAGCCAAAAGTACCTGGGTTCATAACTAAAGTTTGGGTGATGAATATGAATACTGTTGAAGTCAATGCAAGCTCAATATTAAAAATTCAGGCCATTTTCTAGACATAAAGGCAAGGGATATTCAAACAAATGGCAGGCGGGGCTAGACACTGTCCTGGGGGACATGTTCCAAAGCAAAAAAAAATAGCAATTTGGCTTGGAGCAGTGATTTTAGTGGAAAATTAAAATGGATATCTCCATTAAATAACATCATTTTAAAGAAGACCCCACACAAAAAAAAATGTTGTGAGATCCCTTTGTGCATATCCTTTGTGTATATAAGCTAAATCTGTCATTCGGTGCGAGTAAAGTGACATGATGTTTTATTTACGCTTTACTTTTTTTGTGAATGAGTTGAGGTCTTTTGTATCTGGATGCCTCCTTATTAGTTACATAGTTACATAGTTATTGTTAAAGTGGGCTTCCATATTCCAATATGCCTGCAGATTTAATAACCGCCTGTAGGCAAGTGCAGTCTATTTTCTCCAATGTAGGGGGTGCTTGACTGCAGAGGTATTGCAGTTGGAGGGGAAGTCAAAAAGAAAATGTTCCTCTATTGTTTCCTGGGTCACTGGGAAAGTAATGTTTGATGCTACCGCTCCATGTGACTCTGGCAGCCATCTTGGGTTAGGCAGAGAATGTTTGAGGCACTGGCTCCTTGGCTTGGCGTGCATTCCGCACGTGGGTTGTGTAGGGACAGGTCACCTATCTGACAGGAACAATAATAGCAGCACTCCTGAATCTCTGGAAACGCCTGGAAAAGAGGGATGTGCGAAGCTGTGCCAATATTACTGCCTCAGACTAACTACTGAGGGACCAGTTTATGGTGGGAATGAAGGCTGTCCCTGACCTGTAATCTCTTTCCATGATATAGTGGTAAAAGCAATTGGCCAGAGGAAAAGAAAGCAACTATGGCAGTGACAAAAAGGTATAGGCCTGAAAGAAGAGGTCTATATTCACAGCGTGAGGGAACACGCCCTAGATGTAACCACCTTGAAACAAGAATGTCCTCAACCAAATGGAATTCAGCTTTGGACATATAACCAAGAACTGTGGCTGGCTTGAATCCAAAAGCACACACAGGCCACCATTAAACTAAAAGCTCCCAGGGCAGAGGGCCGACCCCCAGGACAGTCAGCACAAGGTCCTAGCCTCATCAGAATTCACGGTCATGCCCTTCTCATGGCCATTTAGACGATGTGTGTACATGCCAGGCAAACTATTTAAACTGCACTAGTGCCTTCTGTCAGTGCCGTTTGTGCTATTACATTCCTGTATATCTATTTCTGTATTGCTCACCAATTGCCCACCCAAACTGATCCTGAATTTGCCTGAACTCTGCCTGCACTGACCCCTGGCTTGCCCCTGGACTATGATCCTGCCTTATCCTTCTGCTCATCTGCCTTGTTTTTGCTGACCCCGGCCTGATTTCTAACTACTTTTCTGCCTGCTGCCTGTGTCTAATCTGCCTGCTAGTTGCTGTCCTGGACTGGCTGACCTTAACTTGGCTCTTCTTCCTGCAGCCGACACAGCTGTAGCTGTGGCTGTCATGAGTTTCTGCTTTTCTGCCAGTGTGCTACCAGCCAGTTGCTCCTACATATCTTGACTCACATTCTCCAGCAAAAGTCCTATTAGGCACTCGTGCCACTTTGTGCTCTGGCGTTCCCTGTTACTCTACTAGGGCTCCTAAGCCAGAGCTGTAAGGGCCCTCGTTAATGGACAGGAGGTCCTGTGCTTGATTGAGTATGACTTTTACGCTCAGCTGTACAAAATGCAAGATCAGCTGGACCCTTCATAGCTATCCCTTAAAACAGCCAACTTAACTTACCAATCTTGGTAGATGGTGTCACCTGGGTGAAGACCCAGATCGACAACTAGGGGGTGGGTTGAATAGAGGTAGTAGTGACTTGTGGCCTGGTATGTTCAGCGGTAGCTATCATTCTGGGCATGAATGTATTGAAGGACTTGGACTTGCAGTACTTGCCGGCCAAATTTGAGCACTCCAGACAGTGGATGCAGGGCTGTGGTCTGCGAGCTGTGTGACTAGGCCTGTTTGTTTAGATCTGTGTGGGCTGGGAGTGGCTCAGAGTAGGCTAGTGACTTACAGATAGCATCACTTCTCAGTTACCTCCCTGTGGCTTCTAGCTGATTCTAGAAGAGAGGAGGGGAAAAGAAGTAGCTGTCTGAGGTGTCTCAGGGAGCCATGACCAATCCCCATTTAGCATTGGCATTGGCAGAGGGCAGGCCTCCTTGATATACACAGGGTCAGCCCAGCTGGGGGGGTTGTTGTCAGGTGGAAGAACTGAGGATGGAGCGCTAGGCTGTCGGGGCCTTTGAGGGCACCCCCCAGTCTGGGGAGGAAGTGACCTTGGGTCTGGGATTCGGGTTCAGGCAGGATCCCTTCAAGAACGCATGAAGGATCTTGACAGGAGGCACAGAGAGGAGTCAGAGAGGACAGCAGGAGCTGGCACTGCTGGGTAAGTCTTTAGGAAGAAAACCACCGGAGTATGTGTGGCCAGGAGGGTCGGTGAGTGACAGGCACAGTCAGGAGGACTGGGGAGGCATGCCTGAGAGAACTGGGAGTGTACAGTGTGGGATGGGTGCAGACCCAGCAGTAAGGACTGTAATGTCACGGGCAGTGGAGCCAGAAGCTCAGGCCAAAAGGGCTGGCAGGGCCTGAAGAAGAGGACTTACTGGGAACAGTAGTCCATCATAGGACAGCTAGCACTAAAATACTTCCTATTTCTATTTTTGCTATATCAAAGGGACCCACGGTTGCTGAGGCCTGACTGAGTCAGAGTTGGGCCTAACCACGTGCTAGCTGTGCCTGCAAGCAAGTGATGTGCTGGAGAGACTGGAGCAAGTCAAGTGTATATACTTGTCCCATCTGATTGATATGCAATCAACCAATTGCATGATCCACTGGGCATTCCATACAGTATATTCCCATCCCTATCCAAGTATAAATCCCTCAATAAAAATACAAAACAACCGCATGGACTATTCATTGTCTCAAAAGTTACTGGGAGTGAATTCCGGGCTAGGCAGGGTGACAGGTGGGCCACACCACTCAGCAGCCCCCCCAGGGGTATCGTTACAGTGATATGGGCCTATTATGCCCAAACAAAGAGCAGTGAGGAAGCAGCCCGAACAGGTGGGGGTTGTCTGTACACCTCCCAAGCAGAAATGGCAACCCTCCAAGAGGTAGTCTGGTCACTTCCCACCAGGGCTTACAAGAAACTTCAAGGGGTCACACTAATGGTTGAAGCCCACAGGGGAGTGACTGGTCACTAGCACTTTAACCAAGGTTCACAAAGGAAGGTCCTGGTACAGCTCATCAACCTGGAGATGACCCTAATTTCACCCCCAACTTTGACATCATAGCAAACCTGTACATAGTGCCCCGTCACTCTGAATGGAGATATCTGGCAGACCTTAACTTTGAGACTGTTCTAGTCTACTTTGATGATATCATCATCTTCTCCAAGACTTTTGAGGACCATGTTAAACATCTGAACTGGGTGTTCACCTGCCGTCTAATGAGATAGTGGATCTAGTATCTGGGGGCACATTGTAGAAGCTGGAGGGGTCTTCTCGAACCCAGCTAAGGTACAAGCTGTACAGGACTGGCACTCCCCAAAGTCTGTCACTGAGCTGCACTCCTGCCTGCGGCTGGTAGGTTTCTATAGGCAGGTCATTCCTCAATTTGCTCAAATATTCACTCCACTTACCCCCTTACAGTGCAAGGGGGAACTCTGTGCCCCCTGATGTAAAGGGGAACACTGCAGACCGTGATGTAAGGGAGAATGCTGGGAACTCTGATGTAAGGGAGTCTCTGGTCACTAGATCCCCCCTTAATTCAGAGTTTGTAGAGTTCCTCCTTACCTCAGAGTCTTCAGAGTTTACAATGTCATGCAATGGGAAATCCTGAGGACTCTGATGTAAGGGAGAACTCTGCAAACTCTCATGTAAAGGGGAATCCTGGGAGCTCTGATTTAGGGGGGATTCTGGAAACCTCAGAGTTTCCCTTTACACCAGAGTCTGCATAGTGAATACACTAGGGTAAGGGGGACACTGATGTAAGAAGGGATTGAGAACACTGATATAAGGGGAAGCCTTTATATCAATGTCCTCCCTTACCTAAGGGTCCTCTCCCCCCCTTACACCAGTGACTCCCAACAGAGTAACTCACTGACTCTGTGTGGCCTTGAGCTGCCACACACTGACCTTTTGTAATTGCCCAAGGGCAGCCTTAGTCTTTTGGTATCTCCTCCCACATACCCTCCCTGCATTTTCTTTCAAATTTGTGTAAAAAAGCGCCATGCACCATGACATCACCATGCCCCTGACCCATGCCTCGTCCAAGCTGAGCCAAACCTAGCTCAGCTGGCTGGCCTCAGAACTGCACATGCGCAGTTTCGGTTTTGACGACAAGCAGAGTTTTTATGGCAATTTTCTGCTGACATTTACGGACAGCAGAAAAGTGTCCTTGTTTTATAATCTGTACGTAAATATACAGGCGGTTGGCAACACTGTCTAAAGGGCCACGCAGAATTAGGCTGGAAGCCTCCACACTTTTTTTTAAACTACCCCAGCTCAGTTGTTTACATGACCTCTACCTTCAGTAATTTAGAATGATAGACTGCACATATCTCAACATGTAGGCATAAGCACATGTATGTCCATATGAGTTGAAATGGATTGCAGACAACTTTTTACATAGGCTATTGCTGTCATCTACCTGCCACCAAGATCCAGTGTAAAGTTGCATGCCTATGTGCATGAGTTAGGTGGTTAAACTGTATCTTACTATACAATTTAGAAAAGTATTTTAGTAAATATGATTTTAAATTAATTTTGACTTTTTACTACTGCCATCAGTTATGGGTTGGTAGTACTTTGACTGCATGACTGCATATAGCTGCTTTATTACATTACCCTCCTTGCCTTCAAAAGCTAATTAAATAAAGGCACTTTCATCAGTATTTGACCAAATGGCTAAACTAACATACTGGAAGTAATCTGTCCTTTTATAAAAGAGCAGGCAGATGTCAGCATAGGTTCTCTTTATTTGTCATAGCATATTACATGACAGAAAAAACTCTTTCTATCTGGGCATCATTTCCCATACTGACCTTCACCCCATGATCAAATCATGGGTAATGGGTAGTAAGCATCTCTAGAAAGCTTCCAAGATCTGTTACAGAACCTTTTTACTAAACAAGCCATGTTATATAATTTAAATATTTGTTGTAAATGTTTGCTGTATAAGCAACATTTATCTAATATCATATTTTGATTCCATAATTCCTTATTAGCTCCTTTCTGTTTTTCTTCATTGCCTTTTTTCTTATCATATGTAAAACAATTGTTTATCATAATGTTGGTGAAAAGTTATCTCTGTTTTATCATGCTCACCATGATTAAGCCACACTGTTTGCTAACTGTGGCTTGAAAGTTATCCACCAACAGAGAAGCTAGCATTCTTGGTGAAGCATTTAAAAATATTTTTTTAGATCCCCTTTAGTTCATATAATGAATTCATCTTGTTAGAAGAAAGTCAGTTGTGCAGCTTGACTCTGCTGTTGCCAAAAAAACTATGTAATGTACCCTGCCTAAAATAATCTCAGAGTATACCATTGAGTAATGGTTCCAAAAAGAATTGGGTAAATATCAGTTAATATACCAAATCTTTCATTATATTTGAATGTCTGTTAATAATGGTAGAGACAGGAAAGAATCAAGAGTGCAAAACACATATTTCAACAAGGCCTTAACGCTTGTTAGAGCCAGTCAGCGCAGGCTTGCTACTGGCCAAAGCCAAAGTTGAGCTGGCTTATCTAACAGAACAAATAATCAATAGACAGTGCTACGCTATAAACAAACATCAATAATAATAAAAGTGTAACTAAAAATGGTAATCAATAAACATTTATTGTTGAAAGTTTATATATAGTATATGTGACTGATTGAAGTGAATTAAAAGAATCAATACATCAATGGTGCAAAAATCCAAAATGCTCGTGCTTTCCTCTACCAGTCTCACAGGTTGCTCACATCTGAATCAAATCAGTAGTGTTCCCCTCTGGGGGTAATAGAGAAGACTGGGGTGGTGCTGGTAATCACTTTCCTCCTTCAAATCACTTATTCCCATGGGATAAAAACCCCGATCATCTCATCAGATATGATGGATATACAAAAGAAGGAAGGCAGAATCTAGTGCTTTCCGTTTAAAATGTTTAATAATATAGAAAAAAGGGTAAGGTATACAACTCACAAAGATGGCACTGTAAGCCATGCAAGCTAAAAACACATTTCAGAGACAATCGGTCTCAAGATGGCCGTGATGTAACATCAATATGCAGGATCTGTCCCTTAGATGCATATCATCAAAGCAATGACTTCTTTTGGAATTGATTACCATTTTTAGTTACACTTTTATTATTATTGATGTTTTTTATAGCGCAGCACTGTCTATTGATTATTTGCACCTTTTAAGTGAAGTGAGAACACTTGTTAGTGATAGCAGCTATTATTAATTATTAAAAATTTATTTACACCACTTTATTTCACAAGATTCCGCAGATTGATATTCACTTTATCTAACAGAACACACAGTCTTTTTTTTTTTCTTGTTTAATTGCTTTTTTAATGGTGATTTTTTTTGTGGACATGTGCCTCCTTATGAGCTGTTCTATGTCTTGTTTTTACTTTGAGATGTTCAGTAGCTTTCTCAAATGGGTAGTCTGAGAGACAGCAGGATCAGACTCATTATTTCTTGATTATTTCCTGCTTTGTAGATCCTCGTGTCTCTACTCTCTGTCAGAATATTTTAAGGATTTTTTGGGAAAGTTGCAGGAAATTTGGGGTCCCCTTGCTGGATGCAAAAACAGAGGGTCCTACTCACATTCTGTCTTACCTTGGCTTAGAGATAGACTCCACAAACATTATTTTCTGTTTGGCACAGGATAAATTAAATTGTTCATATGGCAAAAAGGACAAAAAAAATAAAATTTTATCAAATTCAATCCCTTGTAGGCAACCTGTTTTTTGCTTGTTGACTAACTCTAATAGGCAGAGGCTCTTGTAGATGATTATCATGGTCCACTGAGGGTGTCACTTTGCCACTCAATTTTGTAAGAATTACTAAACCAATGTGATATGACTTAGCAGTTTGGCTGATTTTCTGGAATGATTACAATGGCCAGTCATGTTGGCAATATGAGGCACAGCGCCTTCAGTTTTGGAATTTTTTATGCACACCACAGGAACCTGCAGTTTTAGGGCTCATGAGCTCAAAATGATCTGTTGCAAAACACTACCTTGTTGGAGTTGTTTCCTATTGTTGCCACTATTGAACTGTGGGGTTAGTGTTTGAGGAACAGGTGCATGCTAATTTGGACTGCTAATTTCTGTGTAGTGCATTTCATTAATTGTCTGTCCTCATCTTCCCCTCTGGTTACATTGTTTCTGTGTTTATTAGTTCTAAAATAATTACATTTCAAAGGTTGATTCAAAGCAAAAATTGCTCCAGACATGAATTATGTTTTCATTGATGGCCATCCTCATTTCCATTAGGAACGATTCTGATCTCTGGCCCCACAGATAAAGAAGGGCAACTTTATCTGTAGTTCTTATGGATCAATAATTCTGATGATTATACAAACATCTTCAAGCTGCATTAGCAAGGTCCTTTTATCAATGAGTATGGACAGAAGAATATGTCTATCAAAAGATAAGTGGAAAAATGACACTCATCCTGATAGATGGTTATCTATCTTTGTTAACCTTTAATTTTTACATAATAAGGGCATCTCATGCTCTTCCTTTGAAAATGTTTTGTCAGAATTATCCTTCTGGGTCACCCTTTCGGTTGGGAAGAAGTTACACATGAATTTGATATCTGGCGTATTATCAAAGGCTGTAAACATCTCTACCTTTCTCCTGATTCCAGGCACCTAGGGTCTAGAGACCCATTGTCATGTATTTTAATAATAATACCAAATATTTGTTTTTCACCATTTAAAGTTGCCTTTTTGTCTATTTTTTTAGGTGTATTCTATATTAGTGAGCTGGTTTCTAGAACCCAAAAAACATGTAGTAGTGTTAGAGCAAATGCCATGATGCTTTTTTTCTGACTACAGCATTTCAGTTTTCATTTGTACTTTACAAAAGGTAGAGGTAAATGGTTGGTGTTGTATGCCTGTCGAGCCACTTATGTACCCACTTCTCTTGGCTCAAGAATGCTAATAACTTTGCCTTCCTCATCCATCTTCTTAAAGTGGTTGTAAAAGCAGATTTTATCATAATGCATTTTTTGGCATTAGGATAAAAAAAACTTCTGTGTGCAACAGCCTCTCTCAGCCCCCCTAATATTTACCTGGGCCCATCTCAATCCAGCGGTGTTGCACAAGAGGCTCGGCTGTCCGGGACTCCCTCTCCTCATTGGCTGAGACAGTCGCAGGCTGCCATTGGCTCTCACTGCTGTCAATTAAAGGGAATGAGCCAATGAGGAGAGAGAGGGGGGCGGGCCGGGCCACAGCTCCATGTCTGAATGGATACACAGAGCAGCAGCTCAGCTCAGGTGCCCCCATAGCAAGCTACTTGCTGTGGGGGCACTCAGCAAGAGGGAGTGAATGAATGAATGAATGAATGATTTGTAAAGCGCTGCAAATGCGAACTGAATCGCCTCAAGGCGCTAGATGTATTCTCTGTAGTCAGCTTCTAGAAAAGGAAGGTCTTTAGTTTTTTCCTGAAGGCCTGGTGGTTTTCTTCCATGCGGATGTTGGTTGGGAGAGCATTCCATAGTCGAGGTCCTTGGACTGCAAATCTACGTTCTCCCTTTGCTTTGTAGCGGTATTTGGGAATGATGAGGAGGTTTTGGTTAGCTGATCGAAGACTGCAATTCGGTGTGTAGTGTTTTATTTTTTCCCGGAGATATTGCGGAGCGTTTCCTTGTATGCATTTATGGGTGAGGCAGAGAGTCTTGAATGTGATCCGATTCCTCACAGTTAGCCAATGTAGGCTTTTTAGGGATGGAGAGATGGATTCCCAGGGCTTTTTTCCTGTTAACAGTCTTGCCACCGTGTTTTGGACGAGTTGCAAGCGCGCAAGCTGATATTGGGGTAGACCTACGTAGAGCGAATTTGCGTAGTCGAGTCGGGAATTGATGATTGTTCCCACAACTGCCGCTTTGTCCTCTTCTGGGATGAAGGGGATGAGTCTGCGAAGCAGGCGGAGGAGGTGGTGGGATCCGCTCACCACCGATCCTATTTGTGCATCCATTGTCATTCTTGAGTCAAAGATGACTCCGAGACTCTTGGCTTTGGTGCTGGGGGAGATGGTCTGTCCGAGGATGGAGGGTGGTGTCCACGGAGTCTTAATTTTGGAATTTTTGTTGGCTTGCAGGAGAAGAAGTTCTGTTTTTGATCCGTTGAGTTTGAGGGAGCTAGTTGTCATCCAGTCATTGATTAAAGTGAGGTATTTATGTAATTGCTGATGATGATCTTTTTGTCCGTTGATGCGAAGGTAGAGTTGGGTGTCGTCTGCGTATGAGTGGAAGCAGAGGTCGGTTTTTCTGATGATATTGAGAAGTGGGCGGATGTAGATGTTAAATAGCACTGGTGACAAGGGTGAGCCCTGAGGGACTCCACAGGAGACTGCCCGAGATTCCGAGGTGAATGTTCCTAGTTTCACTGTCTGAGAGCGATTCTCTAAGAAGGATGTAAACCATTTTAGGGCAGAATCTGTGGCTCCTGCAACTTCTGAGAGGCGGACAAGTAAAGTATTGTGGTCCACTGTATCGAATGCTGCGCTGAGGTCTAACAGTACCAGGAGACTCGGTTCTCCGTCATCTGCTGCTTCAAGGGCGTCGTCCCATATTTTGAGAAGTGCTGTTTCTGTGCCATGGCCTGGGCGGAAGCCTGATTGCAGAGGGTCCAGGAGGTGGTGTGTCTCCAGGTGGTGTTGTAGCTGCTGTACTACTGCTTTCTCTATAATCTTGGAGATGGTGTTGAGGCTTGTTATTGGTCTGCGGCAGTTAGGGTCTTTAGGGTCGAGATTAGGTTTCTTTAGCAGGGGTTTGACGATGCCTTGCTTGAGGGAGGTTGGCACAGTCCCTTCTTTGAATGATTGATTTATGAGATGTGTTAGGGTGGGGGCCAGGATGTCGGAACATTCTTTGAGCAATTTGGTGGGGATGATGTCGTTCGGTGATGTGCTGTCGCGAAGGCTTCTGATGATGTTTTTAGTCGTGTCCGTAGTGATTGGGGACAAAAAGAAATTCGGTGGTTGAGTGAAGTTCGTGTCGATATCCTCTTTTTGCATTGGTTGGGTGAGGTTGGTTGTTATTTTCTGATGAATTGCTTTCCGAATGTTGACGATTTTGTCGATGAAGAAATCTGATAACTCATTGCAGAATTCTTGAGTATCGTTTGCAAGGGGCTCTAGGCAGGTCGGGTTCATTGATTGAGCAACAATTTTGAAAAGTTCCCGTGGGCGGTTTAAAGCGGATGAGATGGTGTCTGCGAAATGTTCTTTTTTGGCTTTGAAGATTGCCTTGTGGTATTTCACCGTGAGTGCTTTGTAGTTAGCATGGTTTTCCTTGATGGGATTTCTTCCCTCGGCAACAGGGGTCAGGACTGTTGCCGAGGGACCCAAGAAGAGGCGGATCTTGGCTGCTCCATGCAAAACCACTGTGCAGAGCGGGTAAGTATAACATGTTTGTTGTTTTAAAACAAAAAAAAATAGACTTTAGTATCATTTTAGGGATATATTGAAATTTGCACAGTTCAGCAGGGGGTGGCTGAATTTCGATCCATGTGTGGTCACTGCCACTCAACAGTAGTCGACCTATCGACTGACTTCTGTTGAACAGACCTGTTGATAAAAAGGTCCACTCAGTCAGCTGCCTGCAGCACTGATCTGTTTACTCCAACAATGGAGAAGTCCACCCGTTGTCAGAATACAATAGTGCAGGATTCCTCCATCCACCTTTGTGTTTTTTTCATTCAACCCACTGGCCGAACAGAAAACTGAGCCACTTATAGTCAGCTTTTGTTCCATGTAATTGATTAAACTAACATAATTAAAACTGACCTAGGATATTTTGTGCCCTTTTCAATAATGTCTGAAATTGTTCCATAAAGTTTTTGCAAAATGCCTTCAATTCCCAATGGCGGAACGCAGAAGAGGAAAGTGATTGTCTAAATGTGTTCATAGTATCGGTTGTCATGTTGTTTAGGAAAAGACAATAATAGTAATCTTTTGTTTCCTGATGGTATTTGAATGTTTTTGGCCTTGACATATTTAACGGATAAGTTCACCTTTTAACTAAAAATATCAAATGCACATTTTTTTTGCAGGTTAAAGAAATGTACATTTATTATTTTTTTTGCAGTAGCCCGGAAAGCAGATGATGCCATGCAGGTCTCCTTGAGCAAGCTGATACATGCTTACAGGAAGATTCACTTAACTAACCACTTCACTCACAGCGTCGTGGTAGTTTATTGAGAATTACAAGTTGATAGCCTCTAAGGCCGTCGGGACTTGTAGTTTTCCATTCACAGAACCCTTAATGAGTAACAAGGCCGGAGCCCTGCACAGCCTAAATATGGGTGTAACATGTAACATGTTATGAAAGGTGAACTTCTCCTTTAACTTATGCCTCTGCTCCAGTAATGAATTGGTTCTGCATTTAGGGGGATGTGCCACCAATTAAGTCTGATGTGCATGTGGTAGGGTTTTACCTTACCAGAAACCAAATCATATCTGATTATGCCCTCTTTGGGATGTAGTTAATATGGTGGCCATCCTGAACTTTTGGTTAGCTCAGATGTGACTGACATCTAGTTATTCCAACAAAACTGTTGTTGTTTGACATATGTTTGAAGATTTATTTTAATATCAATACAGATGTGCCCTTCTAACCATGTTATTAATTTGGGTGTTTCTTATTTAACAGAATTATGGGCAAGACAAGGCCCCCATTCACACCTGAGTGTTTGTAGTGGGTTTCCCTACACCTGACTAAGCTCAACATGCAGAGCTCCATTGTTTGCAATTGTGCCTGTTCCCATTTTAATTCTTAGATGTATGCTTGAGAGCCTTCAAGATTGTAAACCTTCATTTAAAAATAAAAAAAAATTAACATGGTACATTTACCTGCTCTGTGCAGTAGTTTTGCACAGAGCAGCTAAAACTTCCTTTTCTGGGGTCCCCCGCCGGTGTTCATGGCTCCACCTCTTCTGCAAGTGCCCCTGATGCTGGCTCAATCCCAAGCTGTGCTGCCTGCATCTATAAACACAGACAGCGCAGCTCAGCTCATCACCCCACTCGCTTGTCACTGGATTTGATCCTGACTGGACCTCCCCCTTTCCCCCTCACATCCATTAGTTTGGAACAAGCAGTCTACATTCATTGTAGTCATGTGCACTTCTCTAAATCAGTGTTTCTCTAACTTTTTTCAGTCAAGGCACCCTTTAAAACGCTGCACAGTACCGAGGCACTCCATTCTAAAATTTAATAAATAAACTAATAGTTTTACATAATGCAGCAATATCCACACGTGTAGGACACCCAACACCAGCAGTAATTTATTCTTCAAAGAGAAATACATCTTTACACACAGGTACTGACTAGTATTCCAATGTTTCACTTCTCTCTAAGTTTTTCTCTCTCACTCAGCTAATGTGACCCCAGTACTGATGAAGAGGGGCAGGGAAGGGCAAACAAGCATGCTGTGCAGGGGCCCAATGCCCTCCTTAGAAACCACTGATGTCATTGGTTGTTAGGACACTGGCAGCTAGAAGGTTGAAATAGTGCACATTGAAAACCTGTCTTTATGTAACTAATAGGCAGACTTGATCACCTGCTGGCTTGTATGCAGTTTTTGGGCAATTTTTAGGCATTTTGCCAAGGCACCCCTTAAGACACACCAGGGTGCCTGGGCACCCCGGTTGAAAAAAAGCTGCTCCAAACACACTACAAATCACAATCCCTAGTCCATCTCGGGAATGAGCAAGAGAGGATAGCTATGTTCCTACATACAGAGGGACCCTGGAAAAGAAACGTAGCAACCCTCTAACAGAAGATCAGATCACAGCAGTGACAAAGAGAAATTTGGAAATTTGGAGGTAGCCAAGAACAACAGAAGGCACTTTTTTAGTTAAGAATACATACTTAAATAACCCAGGCTGTCATGTACCTTACAGTGGAGCCCGAAATGATGAGGGTGGCCTCTTGCACGGTTCCGGTCCAAGCACCCCTGGTGGTGGGTACATGGAGTGCGAGGGCAACTAAATGGTGGAGGTGCCTGCAGGCAGGAGGCTGGAACTTGGAGATACAGGAACCTCTGCTGAGGAGATGTGGAAACTGATCACCAGACTTGTTCAGCGGGAGCCAGATCAGGATCAACTGCAGAATCAGGAACAGGTAGGAGTCGGCAAGAGGCTAGCGGCAGGGTACCGAATCAGAAGGAAAAACTGTAGTCAGAAACAGGCAGAGGTTGGCAACAGATGGGCAGTGGGGTACAGAATCAGAAGGCAGAGCCGTAATCATAAGTCCAAGCCAAGGTCAGTATTGCAGGTAGAGGCAGGTTCAGCAGGCAGGAGAGATCCAAGAGAATGGTCAAACGATAGCCGGGTGTTCGGGAGCAAGGTCAATCAGGCAGAGTAACAACAGGAACACAGGAACAAGCTGAAGACAATCCAGCACTGATGCTAGGCAGACTCTCTGTTTATATAGGGTGCTGTGTGCCAGGATTCGCACCAGCATACGTGAGTGTGCGCATTAGCACATTAGTACCTTAGCGCATTGGCGCATGCGTGTTAGCACATTAGCACATTGGTGCATGCGCATTAGCGCACGCACGTTTGAATAGAGGTGCCATTGTGCATGCCCACCCTGGATCTCATTTGTCTCTAGCTAGAGTTCCGTGCATGCACATTGGCATTAGCGGAACAAGGATTTGCAGCTGCTGCACAGAGACGGGTGCTTGCTGTGTGAGTTCTCTGACACAGGCTTTGAGTTAAGAATACATACTTAAATAACCCAGGCTTTCAATTCTACCAAACCTTTTTTCCACCAATGGCAAAAATTTATGGAATACACATTGTCAGAAATAATTGATGTCACTACTTCGCTACACTGAATAGTACACAAAGGCGAATCAGTCAAACTCCCTAGGTAGACCACGGATCCAACAAAGTAACCTTTAGTATTAATGAGCAATTCTCAGTGGAGTGCTTAGAGAAATTCCAAAAAGTTATCCAATAATATAATCAACAATATTTAGAAGGACATTGATTACTTTTCAATATTACAAATATAAAAGATCTTTTCCACATTCTTTATTTTCCAAATGATATTTTCCTTTATTTTTCCCTTTTGTTTTCCTTTTTGTTTGACTCACTGATGCTAGATATATCTATGGAATGGTTGAATGTACTACTTAATCAAAGCTATTTACCTATTCATGCTTCCACTTAAATGAAGACTCTTTTGATAGTTTACCAATGACATTGTTAAAAATTCAAATGGGTGTAAAATTATAGGTCATTATTAATAAGACACTTTAAATATTATAAGTGGAAAAATGTTAACCCAGTAATTGTTCTTTCCCTATGCTACATTCATTTATTTTGTATCTCTTTTTCTTTTTCTCTTTCCATGTTGTTATATACATTGAAAATTAAAAAAAACTCTAATGAAAATATTTGAAAAAAATACATACTTAAACAGAGTTTCACATTAAAAGTTTACAGGGGTTCAAACCCTTGCCTTCACTATTCAAAAACGGAAAAGAGCTATGGTCTAGATTTACACTTTAAATGCTCATTGAGTTTTTAATTCATTACTGCATTTTTCTCAGTTCTTACATTAATAAAAGCTTAATACAGTGAAATTATATTAGGTATAAATGTAATACCTGTTTGTTTAGCACAGCACAGTTTAGAAACGTATTTGTTACCTATGTAGGGTTTCACCGTTATAAAAAGCAAAACTTTTAGGGGAGCTGCTTTAAACTGCTGTAGATGTTTTCTTACAATCTATTCTACACTACTTTTGCGTAAAGAGAAGATTGTGGATTTGGTGCCACCATGAAGCTGCATTGTGCAACTGCAGTTCTGTTCTTTATATATGCTTAGCTCCTAGTTAATGTTTCAGACTGTTTGCCTTTCAGTCATGTAATATCACTGAGCTAATGTCAATTAACTAAGCTTTTAAGCTCAGTTTGCTGTCTGACATAATGTAATGTCTGTTTAACCTTGAATAGTAATTGAAGGTTAAGCAAATGAATAGACAGGGTGAGGTGACGAAAATGCTTCATCCTCTTTCCTGCACATACAGAAGATAGGATTTAAAGTTTTTATATACTTAAGAAAATTGTGTAAAACTTTTTTTTTTTCATGTGCTTCCGAAAGAAAATATACACCTAAATACACCTAATACAATATTATACACCTATAAATTTGGCAAAACCTTGCAAAACCCAGGTCAGGTAGAATGATCTGAGCGATATAGATGAAATTTCCAACAAACTTTTTTGAAGTATACACTCTCACTTATGCTCAATATGCTTCTTAGGTAAGATTTGCTTGAAAAAAGCTATACCTTTTTTGTTCTATAATTATTGTGCTTTTTTTAGGGTTATTTAGGGTAGTATACTTTATTTTCCTTGTTTTATGTGTTAAACCACTTCACCCCCGGAAGGATTTACCCACTTCCTGACCAGGCCATTTTTTTATGATACGGCACTGCGTCGCTTTAACTGACAATTGCACGGTCATGCGACGCTGTACCCCGACAAAATTGATGTCCTTTTTACCACATATAGAGCTTTCTTTTGGTGGTATTTGATCACCTCTGTGGTTTTTATTTTTTGCGCTATAAACAAAAAAAGTGTGACTGTTTTGAAAATTAATAATTCTTTTTTTACTTTCTGCTATATAACATTTCCAAAAACAAAATGTAAAAAACTAATTTACTCATCAGTTTAGGCCGATATGTATTCTGCTACACATTTCCCAATAAGCCTATATTGATTGGTTTGCGCAAAAGTTATTTTTACACTTTTTTGGGAACCAGTGACATTATTATGGTAATCAGTGCTAAAAATATGCACTGTAATTGTACTAATGACACTGGCAGGTAAAGGGTTACCATCAGGGGCGATCAAGGGGTTAAAAGTGTTCCCTGCAGGTGTTTTCTAACTATATAAGGGCCCCATCATAATCATGTTCTTCCATATGTCAATCCTGCCTCCCTCTAGATTGTGACCATTGTCCTCTCCTATTGGATCTGCTTCTTCCCCTTCTCATAGTTAAATCAAAAACCTGATCCTTTTCAAAATCAGCCAAGTCCCTCCTAAACTTCGATTGTTTAGTTGTTTTTAAATTAATTTGCACCCTCTCTATCTCCCTTTTAAGGATATCATTTTGTTTAGTGAACTCCTCCAAAATCTTTTAGGGGGTCTAAGCCTGACTGTTTGTGTGTATTTTTTGTGTATATGTTTTTTTCTTGCTTTTCTGTATGTCTCAAAGCACCATTCTTTTGGGTGATCTTTCCTGTTGGAGGGAACCTTGAAAAGTATGCTGTATGAAGTTGTTTTTTATTCAAAATTGCATTTTAAATTAATGTAGCTTGTGCCCATATTGGTATCAATAAATTTTGTAATTTTATTAGAACCAAATTCTGACCTAGACTTTCTGTTGCAGAAGTAGCCACTTTTTTCATCCTGGTAGAAATACTTGGATCCTTCTTTGTATACTTGTAGGAGGAGCAGTGCAGGCAAGAGCAACTAGGTAAATTTGGAACTTTTCTTGCAGAAATACTGTATAATATTAATGTGACAGATCACATTGAACTTTATTTTGGAGTTGCTGACTTTCATCTTCACACACAACGTTTTCTGCTTTAAAGGATCCCACTTCCTCCGGGTGCAGGGCATTGGAATGGGGACAACATGTGCCCCAGTGCACATAAACCTGTATCTGGGGGGTGGGAACATTGGTTATTTTCATCTGAAGAAATGTCTGATTGCTTGCGCCGTATTATTTTATGGCACAGGTATATCAATGACAATGTAATTTTATTGACAGGATCTAGTGCATCGTTATGTTCAATTGTTGATTCTCTGAACATGAATGCATTCAGTCTTACTTTTACTCTATCTTGACATTGAGAAATGCTTCCTTTTCTTGATCTAAATATTATTAAAGACTCTGATGGGCTGAAACCTATAATTCTTTTTCATAAAACAACAGCGGGCAATGCACTACTACAAGTGCTCATCCACCTCATCTAATTGGGTCCATTCCCAAAGGCCAATTTTTGAGAGCGAGACGTAATTGTACCAATGATGATGACTTTACAGGATCTCCTTCCTAACCTAACCCTGCTATGGTTAGAGGAGACTGTATTACTTGATAATCCCCTTTAGGGTAAGTTTTACGGATTCAAAATAGTCCTATTCTTTGTTTTTTCATTCGTTTTTATTCTTTCTCCCCTAAAAAAATGGGCGAGCAATTAATTTGCCTTGCCCACCAATGGGAGCATAACAGTTATAAAACATAATTTAAGCCCATAGCAACAGGCAGTCTTTAAATGTTTCCGTGTAATTGGTTCAGGAGGTCTCATGGTCTCAACTGCCATGGCACAAGCTAATAGAAGTTTTTTAAATTTAAAAAATCTACGCAACAGTTTTCAGTCGCCGCTCAGCAGGAGAAGAAGAAGCTTCCCGGCCACTTACCATGAAAACTTTACTGCGTCAGCTACTTGAAAGGGCTGGATCTACTGATGGTGATGAATGGATGTGTCGCTGCCTGGCTATGGATCCTCAACATACAGACATCCCACAAGCTGCATCATCACTGTCTTCCTTTGCACTTTCAGTGCCTTCTAAATCATCTACACATCTTCTCTGTGGCCCAGAGGAGTTCTCCAGCCCTGCTGTGTTATCTTCCTGTTACGAGATCTCTCCTGTGGCTCCTCCTGCTACCTTCTCTGATGTCCGTCCTCTTCCTTCACAGAGCCAGGAGCTGGCTGGCAGATCAGATGTCAGTGCGGTCCTAGCTCCTGCTCCTTCATACAGAAAAAAGAAAAGACCTCATCGCTTTAACTCCCCATCACCTCCCAGACAGCATTCCTCGGGTAAGCGCTGTTCACAGGCTGCCCAAAAGAAGAAAGCATCATCTGTGATGCAAAATAGGAATGACTACCCTCATTTGGAGACTGTTTCTGTTCTGTTCCTGCTTTACCTAATGTGTTGCATAATGCTGTGGAAAATGACACTGTCATTGATCAAAGTGGTCAGTCACTGACACTTGATACTAATTGTACTGCTAATGTTAATGATGCATCTGTTAGTATTCCAGCTACTGTATGTCTATGATGCCTGCTGTAAATACGCAGGTGAGTGTGATGATATACAGCTACTTTTGCGATTAGCATGTTCATTGTCTTTATTGCAAAATCCTGTCAGAATATCACCTACCACTGTTAACACAGTTGATGCCAATGTTTCCGGTGTTTGGTTAGGTACTTCTACTGTAAACCAACCTGCAGTGTCTCAGGTATCTTCATTCCCTCATACTGTGCCAATTACTACACCTAGCAGTCCCTGAGTGTTGTTTTAAAGAGGCCCTGTCCTGTGAACTTTCACCATTAGGTTTCCATTTGCGTAATTCTGTTAAAGACAGAATTTGGAAGGGAGAATATATTGATATTTGTCCATTTTGCCTTCTTTTAAAGATAATCGTATGAAAAGAGAGATTTGGATAAGAATGATGATGGCAAGCGTAAATAAATGCTTCGTAGCTTTAACAATTGGTTACAGGCATTCTGTATCTTTGCAAGCGTCATGGGAGAAAAACATCCAGAACGCTGCTGTGGATTGTTCCAGCATGTTGAAATTATATTAGAGGCATATAAGAACTTTAAAGGTCTGGCATGGTTCTTTTATGACAAATCATTTAGTCAGAAACTTGCTGTTCACAAGACATTGAAATGGGGGCTGTGGCTGCTACTCCCACAAAAACAATTCATCAAACCTTCTGCTCCTCTTACTGGAACTTTTCGGCATGGCGTTTGTTTTAGCTTCAATTAGGGTCAATGTAAATGGCCCAATTCCTGCAAATATAAGTACAAATGTGCTTATTGTACTGGCAATCATACATCGTCATGTTGTTTTAAAAGGTTAGTTTCCAACAACTCACCGCAGAATAATAATCTTTTTCGAAAAAGCAATAACGCCAGTGAATATAACAAACATGTTACCATGGCTACACATTTGGCCAACTCAACAGATGGCAGCCCTGTTTATCAGTTTTTCAGGTGGCTTTCCTTTGTCCTTTTTCACAGGTTCTGGGTGTTTGCTTCATGATAATTTACCATCTGGTCGACGGCACACTGCCATTGTAGCTGACAAAAATTTTAAGAGAGGTTCAAGAAGGTTGTGTAGCTGGCCCTTTTGATTCACCTCCTTTTTCCAATTTTAGGATTTCGCCATTAGGAATTATTCCTAAAATGATCCTAATTCTTTCCATCTCATCCACCATTTGTCCTTTCCAGATGGAATGTCACTTAATGATAGTTTAAATCATTCTCTCTGTACGGTATCTTATGCATCTTTTGACAATGCTTTAGATAGGATCCGCAATATTGGCAAGGGTGCGTTGTTATTGAAGGTGGATATACAATCTGCATTCAGGCTACTACCTATCCATCCCAAAGCTTTTAATTCTTTAGGTTTCTATTTTAATGGTGGTGGATTTTATTGCCACAAATGCCTCCCTATGTATTGATCACTTTCATTTCGTTATTTCGAGACATTCTCAACTTTTTTAGAATGGGTGGTATCCTTTAAAACTGGGTCGGCTAATTTGGTTCACTATTTGGATGATTTCCTATTTATAGGACCCCCTGATTCTTTGGACTGTTTATAGTTATTGGGAGAATTTCAAGTAGTGCGTAGAGATTTTGGAGTCCTCTTAGCCCCTAAAAAAATGGTGTATCCAACCACTTGCCTTGAGTATTTAGGCATTTCTATAGATACCGTTAACAAAAGTTAAAAAAATGTTGGATCTAGTTTCTTTTGCTCTTTCCAAACATAAAGTTACATTAAAAACCTTGCAGACGTTGTTGGGATTATTGGATTTTGCCTCTAGAGTTATCCCTATGGGTAGGGTCTTCTCTAAGCATTTTTATCGGTCTGTTTTGGGTGTTTCCTTTCCATTTCATTTTATACATATTACTGCAGAGTTGAAAGAAGATCTAATAATTTGATGCAAATTTTTGTTAAATTTTAATGGTTGTACGTTATGGCAGGCACCTTTTTGTTCTACATCTACTCTCAATTTATTGGCTGATGCTTCTGGGGCTGTTGGTTATGGTCTTTTTTGGTAAGGTCGTTGGTCAGCTGATTGTTGGCCACAATCTTGGAGAGAAAAAGGTTTGACTAAAATTATTGTTCTTTTAGAACGCTTTCCTATATTAGTTGCCCTGGAATTGTGGGGTCCTTATTTTAGATATTGTAGCTTTTATTCCATTCCAGTAACAAAGGGATGGTTTATACAATTAATTGCCTCTCATCCAAGTCTTTACCAGTTCTTACTATATTGAGGCAATTAGTATTAAAATGTTTGAAATTAAATATTTGGCTAAAGGCTCAATTTGTTCCAGGTGTGGATAACATTATTGCTGACTCATTGTCCCATTTTCAGATCCAGCAATTTCGGCTTCAGGTTCAGAGGCAGGCGAAGAGGTTTACCAGTGTCTGCCACATTTATGGGACCTGCTTTAACTATTGTGGCTTCTTCTATTCAAACTTCAATTGCACCTTCCACGTGGGCAAATTATCAAGCTCTTGGTGCTTGTGGTGCTCTTGGTGCTATTTTTTGAGCAATATGGGATATGGACCATGTCAATTTTTTGAAGCACTTGTTCTGTCTTTTTTGGATTCTTTATTGACACGGTGTTATTCATATTCTCATTTAACGAAAACACAGGGGACACAGGGGACAAGGGGAGCACAGAGGGGGACCTGGTGCAGGACACAGAGACCCCAGGAGCACAGAAGGAGACATGGAGGCGGACACAGGGGACAGTCAGTGCAGCAGTGAGGGTAGTTACAAGCCCTGATCTGCCTGACAGCTGCGGGAGGGGGAGGAGGAGAAGCGGCTGTCAGAAAAGCATTGGGTCAAGCACTGGAGCATTTTTATACAAGTACTCATGCAAATGCTCGGTATCAGCACCAATACTAGTATTGATGTAACCCTAGATTTGTTCTGCTAAGAGAGAGAGAGAGAGAGAGAGAAGCTACACACATCTGAATCCTGCAATTTTGTCAAATTTTCTTTTCAAAATTGCTTCAACTGTCTGGTTTAAGAGAGATCACTGGTAAACAGCAATTTTCTAAGTCCTACTATAGGCAGGATGTAATATGTCTACCTTACTGGCCTAAGCTAGGGGGAAAGGGTTAAGGTATGAGTGTTTCGTTCCTGTATTTTTTACACCCAGCCAGCCCACCTGGTATAAAAAGGGGGAAGGCTGAGGTCCAGGGCTTGCTGGCCGGCTCTTGACTCAACTCAAGGTCTTGGGATTGCTGCGCCTTGCAGTCTGTTGGAGACACCGGGGTTCTGGAGATCATCTAAGTCATGGAAAACACCAGAATGGACTACCACATTGCAGAGGTAGGCCTTATGCTTGTTAATATTGAACTATATTGTTGGAATCTCTTCTGTAAAGTCGCATCAACTGTTCGGAGCCTGGTCCGAAGTTATTAAGGGGTGCATGTGGGTTTTGACGTATCAAAAGAATGTGAGTCTGTAAAGCATAAGGCGATATGAAGCAACTCCATTACAAAAGGGTTAACTTGGCAAGACAAGAAAGAAGAGTATACTTACTAAGTATAACCAAGCACAAATTCAAGATGCAAAGCAAGCAGTCGTTAGGCAAGGTACCTGGTAAAGGTGACAGGTTCTCAAGTAGCGAGGGGTGATGTCTGACTCCCAACCTAGCAGTCAGTTTCCAATAGCAACCGGAGCTGAACCCACGTTAGGAAGATCCATGGCCTGGTCACAAGGTACGGAAGTGAAGGGGTTAACAAGTGCTTTCATGAGGTTTGCGCTAGGTGCACGGCAGTACCCTATTGTATAACTGGGAATAAGCTAACAGAGGTATGGACTGGTGAAGTGGGGCGCAGGCTCAGCCTACCCCTCCTAATGCAACATCTACTAGCGTTACAGTGTGTAGTGAAATGGGACAGTACTTTTTCAGAAGAATTCTGCACTTTTACTGCACACAATAAAGGCTCATCTCTAAGACAGGTAACTGCTTTAAAGAGTTACTAAATCCACAACAGTAAAATTATTCTGTATATGTAGTAAAGCATGCTTGTTATACTCACTGTGGAACCTAGGGATTAATCCTCTGCATTGTGTAAAAAGTCTGTTTTATCCTGTATGCACAGATTCACACCTTCTTCCACTGACTCCAAAACAGGTCTGGATAGGACAGAGTTACTGGAGTCAGGCTACATATGCAAAGTTTAGTGAGTATAGCTAGAGAGTTTTTTCTTTTCTTGGGAGTGTTCATGTGATCAGCACAGGACCAGACAGAAGATCAGGGGTCCTGCAGCCTGATAGGACAATCGTGGGTAAATGAAAACTCCTCCTACAAACTTTAACCAGACACTTATAGAAGTCACAAGACTGCTATATACTGCTGATGAGAAAAGGTATTTAGCAGTTTATATTTACTAAAATGATTACATTTCAATGTTCTGTGTACTGTAGGAGACAAGATATAGTAAATGTTGGGTCCTGGGTTTAGTAACACTTTAATGTAAGAGTTTTTTACATGACCGCAGTCTCTGCCTGGTTTCGGGCATTAACTAATTCCCACCTGGCCACTGTACATAAACGGCCAGGTGGGCGCTCTCTCCTTCTGAGTGGATGTTCAGCAACGTCCCTCGGAAGGAGTGGGATTGTGCGCACGCGTGCCCGCGCAGTAGACGTGTCACCTGGACACAGCGCATCTCCGATCGGCAGGAGGGCTCTGTGATTCGCCCTCCTGATCACATGATGCCCGTGTCCAATCACAGCTGTCATGTGATGTAAATACAGAGCCGGTTGCTAGGCACTCAGCTCTCCTCGCCTCACACAGAAGTTGTCAGTGAGGAGAGGAGAGCGGATCGCTGCAGCCGGCTGGTGATCAGTGAGTATGAGCTGTTTTTTACAGCTTTTTACTCACTGATCACCAGTCTAGTGTCCCCACAGTGTAAACACACAAAGTTAACACACATGTCCCCAAAACACATGTCCCCACATAGTAAAAAAACCTGTCCCCCAAATATGTAACAGTAAAATCACATGTCCCAATGATTATCTGCACACATATGTCTGTGATCACCTGCGCACATTGGTACATGATCATTTGCGTACATCTGTCCATGATCACACGAACCAATTATTATACACTTAACGGGATTTTTTTTTACCAAAAACATGTAGCAGAATACATTTTGGCTTAAATTTATGACAAAATTCTATTTTATTGGATTTCTTTTAAAATAGAAAGAAGAAAATATTGTTTTTTTTCCAAATTTCCGCTCTTTTTTTGCTTATATTGCAAAAAATAAAAAAACAGAGTCATGAATAAATACCACCAAAAGAAAGTTCTAGTTGTGTGAACAAAATGATAAAAATGTAATTTGGGTACAGCATTGCATGACCGCGCAATTGTCATTGAAAGTGCAAGAGCGCTGAAAGCTGAAAATTGGTCTGGGAAGGAAGGGGGGTGAAAGTGCTGAGTATTAATGTGGTTAATGAGCATGGGTTCCATGAAAAAGGTATCTCTGTGTGCAGGATGAAGTAGGCCACACTACCACAGATTCTTTATTGGGTTAAAGTCTTTGCTTTAAATGGGACCTTCATATTCTTGGTTTTAAACTACTCCATTACAGTTTCGATATGTTTAGGGTCACCATCCTTCTGAAAGGCATTCTCAGCTCAGTTCTCAGGTCAGAGACAAAAATAAGTTTTCTACATTTAGCTCCATCCATTTTTCCATCACTACATATATGTTTTCTAATGTTTTCCATGCCTCATCACATCCCATTATACCATTTGAAAACTGTAACCCAGGGTTTCACTTTGAGCGAGTGTGGCAACTCTATTCACCCCACTGTGCTGCAGTCATTAGAACTTTCTATGTTTAGACACTCAATAATCATTGTATACCATTGAGCCATTGAGCAGATTTCATTTTTTAGGATAGTTGTCCTTTAGCAGTTTTTTA
The DNA here is from genome assembly GCF_042186555.1 of Aquarana catesbeiana. NCBI lineage: Eukaryota > Metazoa > Chordata > Amphibia > Anura > Ranidae > Aquarana > Aquarana catesbeiana. Next base: position 771,935,705 of record NC_133324.1, read on the forward strand.
TTTTAAATTAAAAAGAAAATGTCCTCCTTACCCATTTGAATTATAGAATACATTTCAAATAAATTGTACTATTTTTTTTGTTTTAAAGTAGCAGGTTTCATGGGCAGGTGGAGTTGCAAATGAAACTGGAATGATAGTTTCTCTGAAGAGTAAAAGCTGCATGTTACTACACAAAAGCCAAAAAGCATATAGGGTACCTTCAGTTCAAATAGGATTTCTCTTAAAGTTAAAAATTCATGAGAGAGCTGTTAAATGTGATGCAATTCTCCTTGCGCAACAGAAACAAACTTGATTAAGGGAATGTATACTCGCATTTATTTCTTTCCATGTCAATTAGATTTCGCTTTAGTAAGATATAATGTATAAAAGCCACAGCAAAAACTGCAAAGCCAGTTAAATAAAGACATTGGGCACACATCGTTAACAAATATGGCAACTAGTTCCAAACTCTTCATCTAACTAAAAGAATAGTTACAATTATATATACATTAATGAACATCAGAAGCAACTTGAGTAGGGCAGTCATCAAGATAAAGTGCATCACACAATGGAATATATTTGCCTTCCTGAACTATGGAGAGGTGCCTACATGGCAACTTAATATGCAGGATGTGTGTCAACACTCTAAATTGAGGCTGAAGTCACTGTGTGCTCTCAGTGTGTGTGGGCTCAGGGGTCACTAAAGTACTCAGAGAAAAAAAAAGAGCACAATAGAATTATATATATATATATATACAGTATCTCACAAAAGTGAGTACACCCCTCACATTTTTGTAAATATTTTATTACATCTTTTCATGTGACAACACTGACGAAATTACACTTTGCAACAATGTAAAGTAGTGAGTGTACAGCTTGACTAACAGTGTCAATTTTCTGTCCCCTCAAAATAACTCAACACACAGCCATTAATGTCTAAACCGCTGGCAACAAAAGTGAATGCACCCCTAAGTGAAAATGTCCAAGTTGAGCCCAAAGTGTCAATATTTTGTGTGGCCACCATTATTTTCCAGCACTGCCTTAACCCTCGTGGTCATGGAGTTCACCAGAGCTTCACCACCACTGGAGTCCTCTTCCACTCCTCCATGACGACATCACAGAGCTGGTGGATGTTAGATACCTTGCACTCATCCACCTTCCATTTGAGGATGCCCTACAGATGCTCAATAGGGTTTAGGTCTGGAGACATGCTTGGCCAGTCCACCCACTTTCCCTTCAGCAGTGATTGTCTTGGAGGTGTTTTTGGGTTTGTTATCATATTGGAATACTGCCCTGTGGCACAGTCTCTGAAGGGAGGGGTTCATGCTCTGATTCATTATGTCACAGTACATGTTGGCATTCATGGTTCCCTCAATGAACTGTAGCTCCCCAGTGCCAGCAGCACTCATGCAGCCCCAGACCATGTCACTCCCACCACCATGCTTGACTGTAGGCAAAACACACTTGTCTTTGTACTTCTCACCTGGTTGCCTCCACACATGCTTGACACAATCTGAACCAAATAAGTTTATCTTGGTCTCATCAGATCACAGGACATGGTTCCAGTAATCTAAGGGCAGTAATGTCCTTAGTCTGCTTGTCTTCAGCAAACTATTTGTGGACTTTCTTGTGCATCACATTTAGAAGAGGCTTCCTTCTTGGATGATAGCCATGCAGACCAATTTGATGCAGTGTGCGGCGTATGGTCTGAGCACTGACAGGCTGACCCCCCACCCCCTTCAACCTCTGCAGCAATGCTGGCATAACTCATACATCTATTTCCCAAAGACAACCTCTGGATATGACGCTGAGCACGTCCACTCAACTTCAGTGGTTAACCATGGCGAGGCCTGTTCTGAGTGAGACCTGTCCTGGTAAACCACTGTATGGTCTGTATGCCACCGTGCTGCAGCTCAGTTTCAGGGCCTTGGCAATCTTCTTATAGCCTAGGCCTTTTTTATTTATAGTAACAATTCTTTTTTTCAGACCCATAGAGAGTTCTTTGCCATGAGGTGCCATGTTGAACTTCCAGTGACCAGTATGAGAGAGCGAGAGCGATAACACCAAATTTAACACACCTGCTCTCCATTCACACCTGAGACCTTGTAACACTAACGAGTCACATGACACCGGGGAGGGGAAATGGCTAATTGGGCCTAATTTGGACATTTTTACTTAGGGGTGTACTCACTTTTGTTGCCAGCGGTTTAGACATTATTGGCTGTGTGTTGAGTTATTTTGAGGGGACAGCAAATATACACTGGTATAAAAGCTGTACACTCACTACTTTACATTGTAGCAAAGTGTAATTTCTTCAGTGTTGTCACATGAAAAGCTATAATAAAATATTTACAAAAATGTGAGGGGTGTACCCACTTTTGTGAGATACTGTATATATATATATATATATATATATATATATATATATATATATGTGTGTGTGTAGCGGTACCCCCGTAGGGGCTGCTGGTTTGTTCATCATCATTTTTTGCCAATCACTCCGCTTCTGATCTCCCATACACGCACATGACACCAAACAGTCAATATTTAAGTTTTATACCTCTTTATTCGTGGAGTTAGTCTGGGGTTGTTCATAGATAGATATGAGATGCTCCGCCAGACCCCACTTTTTAAGGGTGTAATCCACAGCCGTAGCATTTGCTATTGGACTTCCTTAGAACGATCCTTTCCTGAGTCTATTGCTTCCTCTTATGTAGCACTCCCAAGTTGAACAGAAAGACATTACTCTGAATAATTCCCTCTGCTTGACTGATAGAATTCCTTTGGAGTATTAATGCTGAGTCTCAGGCCATCACCGCCTATTTCCATGACCCACATACATAACGCCCCTCAGTCCTTGGAGGTTACTGTTCTTATGGTTCCTGCACTTGCTTCTCTGGGTTGTTACTGACCTGTTTCCTCCCGATCAACAGTCCATGTTTTGCTCACAGAAAATCAATCACCCAGTTCACTTCCTCCGCTTTACTCCTACTTCCTCCTCGCTCGCCCGGCACATCCCCGCGTGGGAATGCCTGGCTCTCTCCCCAGTGTTACATGCTGGCTCCACTATGCTCCAGTCGCCCGCCCTGGACCTCCTGGAACACTCCTTGACCTCCTTTTTCTCCCGGGCCCCAGGCCCTCTCCTCCTTCTCTCTTGGGCCCCAGACCCTCTTCCTCCTCACCCGGGCCCCAGGCCCTCCTCCTCATCTCCCGAGCATGTGACCCCCCTTATATGAGAGACCTCCTCTTGACCAAACAAATTAATGATTGGTCAGGACTCTCACATGAGCTTCCTGCCACTCAGATCTCAGCCCATCCTCTCCTTTCCAGCGTTATTCACCGTCAGGCAAAGGAGGTATCTCTGAGCCTAAGTGTAGGTGGCCACACCCCCTCCTATTCTGACACTCCCACACCTAAATCAAAACAACCAGGCCTAGAAAAAGACCATAAGCCTGGCTAATTTTACCTGTAACTAAATCCTATACTACCAAACCACACTATCACACCTACCCTAAAGTAGAGGGCGCTACATATATATATATATATATATATATATATTGTACAGGATGCCAGGGCTGGGTCCTGGAAGGATGCTATATTTCCCCACTGTTTGGGCTGTGGTCCCTTTAAGGTAACAACAGGGTTAACTCACTGGTCAGAGGAAGTAGGTTTGAAAAAAGAAGGGAAGTTGTAGGTGGGGTGTGGAGGAGTATAGAGGAGACTGTGGATAGTGGATTTGTACATAGCTGTGAGGGTGCATGTCAGTGTCCTGCCTGGAAACCTGTTGGCAGGGGAAGTTACCTCTGCAAGTCGGGGACTGTTTAACTGTGATGGAAGTTCTGAACTCTTCAAGTGAGACTGTTATCTTTTGTTGTGATATTTTACTGCCTTGAAGCTGTTTAAGTTAATAAACCTTACCTTGATTGCAATGTCTGTGTCCTGCAATCCAGCTGATTCCCCGAACATTGCAATATATATATATATATATATATATATATATATATATATATATATATGTGTGTGTGTGTGTGTGTGTGTGTGTGTAGCGATATGGACTGTTACCAGAAAGCTTCGTACCTTCCAGTGTTCTAAACTTTGTTGGTTCCCGTGATTATTTGTGCAGCCAGTGACCTCATACCTGTGTGCCAATGGAGTGAGTTATGGGGCGTATAGTTCTCTTTGAATCTGTTGCTATGCATCCACATAACATAATGCTGCGTACACATGGTCAGATTCTCCAACAACAAATGTTCAATGTGAGCTTGTTGTCAGAAATTCCGACTGTGTGTAGGCTCCATAAGACATTTTCCATCAGAATTTCGACAAACAAAATTTGAGATCTGGATCTCAAGCTTTCCGACAACAAAATCCGTTCTCGTAAATTCCGATCGTTTGTACACAATTCCGATGCACAAAGTTCCATGCATGCTCTGAATCAATTACGAGACAGAAACGCTTGGTCTGGTAAAACTAGCGTTCATAATGGAGATAGCACATTCGTCGCGCTGCAATTTTTTAAATCTTTTAAATGCAATGAAGTTTTTTTGCGTCTAATATTCACACAGAGTTCTGAAAAAATAATTTCTTTATTATTTCTCATGATCTCCTGAATATTTTTTTTTTGTTTTCGTGAGATCTCTATAATAATGTATTTAATTTTTGTTTATAGTGTTTTTTTTTATCAAGATCTCCTTTTTTTTCTAGTGCTTTCCATAATATAGTTTTTCATTTTGTGTGTCAGGTTACCACAACACCATTATTATCTTGTATTTTTTTAACCTCAAGGATGTTGGTTTGTGTTGGTGTCCCTTGTTAATTTGACATTGTATTTTGGAAATGTACCTGCCTACTCACAAACAAACTGTCCTTTTTTAAGTAAAACACATAGGCAAGTATTTGTGAATACAAAATAGCCCTTTATTATGGGTCATAATAAAATAAAGAGGAAGGCAACACTGGAAAAACTGTTGAAATTGGCGAAGCCTTTGTACCCCAGGGCACAGATCAACTATTTTACAGCCAAAATTGGTAGCATGAGGAGTCCATATAATAGTGAGTACAATCTGGTCCCAGACTACAAGAGATCAGGAACAGCAGCAGATAACATATATGTCCTCAGGCTGTGGTCATACAACAGCCTGCGTCTTTTGTCAGACCAGACTGAACCCAGGCCATCACACTCTTGTATTCCTTCCACTCTTCCTTCCAGACATGCTTCCAGGCTGTGTTTTTTGAGTTGTGGCAGGTGGTGGAGGAGGAGGAGGAGGAGGATGGTCCAACTTGCACAGGTGGGTTTTGGTTTTGAGTTGGCCCCTCAACCCCTTATTTAGGGACAGATACATAATTTCCTCACAGATGAGGCATTGGCCCTCCTCCATTTCCTACATTTTGCATGCAGCCATGGAGGCAAAGGCCTCTTGAAGAGTGGGGGTGGTTCTGAGGGCAGCATCAGCCCATGCGCTGCCTCCTCCAAGTTACTTACCTTCCTGGGCCTTTGGTTGGAAAGCGGAGGGGAGGGACCCTGGATTCAGTCAGGCTACTGGGCCGGGCCACCTCCTGGCTGCCACCTACCCCCTCCACCTCCTGGCTGCCACTTACCCCGCCACCTCCTGGCTGCCACTTTCCCCTGCCACCTCCTGGCTGCCACATTCCACAGCCTCCTCCTGGCTGCCACATTCCATGCCCTCCTCCTGGCTGAGGCTTTCTTGTGTATGAAAAAGGGACATAGTTTTAGTTTTGTATTCATCAATCACACACAATTTTCAGCTCATGACTGTTGCAAATTGAATGTTAACAAATAGAAATGACTATCATTCTACCCCCAGTATTTTTCAATCTTATCCCAAAGATTTTTGGCCACTACTATCTATTGATATGTAAAACACTTTATTAAATCAGCAATTAGTGATTAATAATAACATCTGGTTAACATCATTAATTTTACGACAAGAAATATGTTAAACAATGCTATACCTGGCTCAAGCTGGGCTCCTCTACATCTTCCTGGCTGGAAGGCCCAGGTTGACGTCGGAAGCCTCAGCTGGGGTGGAAGGAAGTGTGGAAGGAAGAGTGGAAGGAAGGGTTGAGAGTGATTGCCTGACTTCAGTCTGGTCTGACAGAAAACGAAGTCTGTCATAGTACCACAGCCTGGGGACATAAAAGGCTTCTGCTGCAGCTCCTGATCTCATGGAATCCTGGACCTTATTGCGCTCCCTATTATAAGTGCTCCTCAGCCCACCAATTTTTGCCTTCAAATAGGGGATGGTTGCCGTGGGGATCTGCGGCTTCACTAACTCCAGCAGTTTCTCCAGCGCTGCCTGCCTCTTTTGTTTATGATTATAATGCGGATGTTTCACCTGCCACAGACAGGGCAGCTCCCTGTTCTTGTCTATGAATAGGGGAGGAAGTTGTGATCATTGAAGCCATCCATTTTCTCTGCAAGACACAACACAAGACAAACCCTAATGACAGGCTAAACTCTCCTAATCTTGTCCCACGTGTCCCACTTGTTGTGCCACTAATGCACCAAGTTAAAACTGCACCTTCGTTAGAACGATCAGTGCTTCTGCTACTCCTTCCACTGCTCACAGATCATACATACGACATCCACCGCTCACAGATCATACATACACTGCGCATGCGTGAAACTCCACCCACCCCTGACGTTCTTTCTATTCTATTCCCCGCCCCTTGTCTTTCAGTGCAGTGGGAGAGCACATGGCAGAGAAAGAGCAAGTGCATGCAGACAGCAGCAGCAACAACGATGAAAGGCTGGAACGTCCCAATCCCGGAGGAGATTTAAGGCCTCCAATATGTCCTTTATAGAGATGGTGGAGATGGTGGACATCTTGAAGAGGGCCAACTATGACGGGAAGCAAGGACCTTACCCAAACCCAAATGTGAGAAAAGCCAGGATCATGACTAAAGTTGTGAAAAGTCTGCACGGGAATTTTGGGGTATGGCGATCCAAGGATCAATTGAGGAAACGATGGTCAGACCTCAAACTGAGGGACCAAGATCAGTACAAGATCAGTAAAAAAAGATCAAGAGAATTCTTCAAAAAAGTAAGTAGTTGTCGTGTGTTCCTATTATTATTATTATTACGTTCGTGCTGCTCGTGCTTTCTTTACTGTTGTACAGTGTAAAATGGCAAGTTTCAGGTTTGTGGGCACAGTAATCGTTCGTAGTAAACATTGTTCGTTCGCCCACTAATACAATGTTTTTGGCATATACCGGTTAACAACATTTGTTCAGGCCTATTTGTATTCAAAGAAGTTTAGTACATTGTTGTCTAGATGTGTTTGTAATATAATGAGATGCAAACTAGATTCAGTGTAAGGAGAGGACACTCAGCAGCTGTTTACACATCTGGACGCAGGAGCACTAGTGTGGGACACCAGAACAAACTTTTTAGGGTGTACCACACAGTTGCTCCAGTGGATACTAGGGGTGTCTCCATGTGTGAAACTTGATCAAAAAAGGTAAGTATTCTAGCTTGAAGAAAGGGAAAAAATAATGTCTTCAGCTTGGAACACTGCCAAAAAAGACAATTGTATGACACTTCCAATCAATGTTTCATATTACTATTTCTTGCATCAAATATATGTGTGCTAAGTATACCTTTTTTTATTCAGATAGGGGAGAAAAGACTCGGGACATCTAAGGACACCTGGGGCCCCCCACCTCCTAAAGAAAAGGAAATCCCCACACCACAGCCAGAAAATGTGGAGGAAGGAGAGGTTTATGAAGTGGGAGAAATAGTGACCACAACAGGTGAGTGTCTGAGACCACAGCTTCAGCTAATAGATGTATGCCATATTTATAATACATGGTGTGTTTTTTTTTATTTTAGGTGATGTGGATGTTGTGGAAGAAGAATCTCATTTCACAAGTGCAATTGCACATGTCCTCATTGGGGAAATCATGGTGTGCAATCGTGATTTACAGAAGATCAAGGAAGACATCAATGATATGCAAAAAAGACTCAAAAACATCATTGATGTTTTAGGCAGAATCTAAAACACCCCAAAATGCTTCTAGTTTGTTTGTATTTGTATTATTTTCACACATTTTAAATATTTTTTATAAAGCCAAATTTTAAAGATGCACACAGTGTGTCAACATGTGTTATCTGCCATCACGGAATATCAAGGTACGCGTTTTGGGGGTGCAACCCCTTCCTTGCAACTAAAGTAGATGAGAGGAAGGGGTTGCACCCCCAAAACACATCCCTTGATCCCCCATGATGGGAGCTAGCACATGTTGATATTAGGCATGGGATCAGGAGGGAAATCCCCATTTTGACTCTCAATTTGTGTGCATCTTCAAAATTTGGCTTTCACAGGGGTGACATCACCCCATCTGATGAAGGCAATATCAACACAGTTTGGACATACTAATATCTGATATTGCCTTTACTTTGTCAAAGTTGAACTTTGTAAGTTCCTGAGTTGTGTATTGTTTTATGGTTGTAAACATGCCCGTTTTAACACAAAAAAGGCTATTTGTCTGTCTAAAACAAAAATGTTATTACTAAAATATGTTGGTTTGTTCAAAAACCCTTTTCTAGTGCACATGTGAATGTGCACAGAGTAAAAAGTTTTCTACTCAACAATGTGTGGCTTCTTCTTTCAATGCTCAATATCATTTTTTGGACTAAGTTGGTGTTTACACTGAAATGGGGGTCATTTACTAAAGGCAAATCCACTTTGCACTACAAGTGCACTTTCAGTGCAATTTCATGTGGACTTTTGCAATGCACTTGGAGTGCAAAATGGATTTTTCTTTAGTAAATAACTCCCACAGTGCTTTATAATTTGCCACAATCATGCCATTTTCGTGACTCACCAAAATTAATTCATGGTGCTGAAAATGATGTATATTTTTATCAGTAATGCATTACATACATTAACAACACAATCAAGGTGTTTGTGTAGCAGACCCACAACATAATAATAGTTCACTGAAGAAGAGATTGTCACCTCATGTATCAAATAAATTATGTTTGCACTATTGAAGAAAATGGCCAAAAAGAAAAGCCCATTGGAGAACCTAGGAGACAGCTAAAAGAAACACAAGCAGTAAATCAAAGGAAATCTTATTTCAGTTTTAATCAAAAATGTATTTCAAGAATGTTTCTTAAACATTTTATGGCATATCAATGGCCCCCTACCCGCAAAGTACTCCATATATTTGATACGGACCTCGTGGGCGCTTTGGGGGGGCAAGCCAGGATGGCCAGCTTCAAGCGCCATCAGGGTTTGTTCATTAAGTCCGGCCTCAGGTCCAACTGAGGCAACATAGTTCATTGATTTTCTCCTTAAATAGTTGTGGAGAATGCAGTATGCAAGGATTATATGGTTAGGTTTAAATTCCACCATGTTGATTGCCATAAGGAATAGGCGGAACCGGCTGGCCATTATCCCGAAAGCATTCTCCACCACTCTTCTGGCTCTGGCCAGCCGGTAGTTAAAAACCCTCTGGTCTGGGGTGAGGGTCCTCATCGGGAACAATCGCATCAGGTGATCACCCAGGCCAAACGCTTCATCAGCAACAAAGACAAACGGGGGTCCTTCCACGTTCTCTTCAGCAGGTGGCAATTCCAAGCCACCATTCTGGAGCCGTGTGTATAACTCTGTCTGGGTGATGACTCCACCATCCAACATCTGGCCATTGTTCCCCACGTCCACATAGAGAAACTCATATGTCGCTGACACCACCACCAACATCACAATACTAATTAACCCCTTGTAATTATAATAGTATGACCCTGAGTTGGGGGTGGCACGATGTGGACATGTTTCCCATCAATTGCCCCTCCGCAGTTGGGAAAGTCTCACCGCTGGGCAAATTGGGAAGCCACAGTCTGCCATTCCTGTGGTGTTGAAGGAAACTGTGGAGTCAAACAAGAAAAAAGACTTAGTAATTTTGCACATAAACATTGCAAGCAGATTAGACACAAACATTCTTGGCCAACATCAGTATAACATTTATTTTAAGGAGTATTTAAAGATAAAAAAATATAAGGTCCACTTATCAGATTCCTCAACCTCTCTGATGGGCCATTGTAAAAAATTGAGGGGGGTATGTTTTGGACAGGTAACCCTCCACTTCATTGAGAGCTGAATGCAAAATTAATGTGTTTTACTTTGGCCAGCCCCTCCTTACTTACACTATTGGCAGCCCACTGGACAGGTAAGAAGTGTCCTAATACAATATATGAATACACACTGTACAAATTGAAGCACTATTTTTATTCTGCAATTACCTATCAAGATAATAGGAGAACAAAACTTTAAACAGTACCATTTGAAGGTATTCTGGCAGGCCCTTTCACTACATGCTTTGGTGAATTCATCCATAAATCTGACCATAAAAGAGGTAGGTATAGTGTGTATGAGTTTAGCAAAGTCAGCAGATAGAGGGTTGGTATTGATTGACTTAGCAATTAGGGGGGTTCCAAATGATTTTGGGACCCAAAAAAATAGCCTCTGATACTCTGCATGAATTTAAGGACACAAATAACGTTTGTACACATTTTAGGGGGTGTTTAGGGTAAAGCACTACTATGGAGCTGACAAAATGCATTGTTAAGTGACTAGGCTAGGTGTGTATGGGCCCAAGATAGCATGCTGGGGAGGTTAGTGAAGGCAAATATGCATGAAGGACAAAAAAGGAAGTTTAAAAAATTCAAGCATGCATGAGAAGAAAGGGGACCTTCACAGCATAATACAATCATGGTAATTAGCGAATGATGAAAGGAATACAATATATTAGCAAACAATAAACACATAGATGTTAAAGGAGAAAAGTTACCCTAATACACTGTTATACAAGCTGTACACTCACTACTTCACATTGTAGCAAAGTGTCAGTTCTTCAGTGTTGTCACATGAAAAGGTATAATAAAATATTTACAAAAATGTATGGGGTGTACTCACTTTTGTGAGATACTATATATATATATATATATATATATATATATATATATCATCAGTGGGAGATTAGCTCTCTCATTAAAATAGCATAGGCTGTCTAGATTGCATCTATCTCTGGCCACATGTGTAGTTAACTGAAACATCCACTAGGAGGTGACTTCGGATCTGAAGTAGTGTATCCTTGTGTATATAGCATTATTCATTGTTTATTGTTGTGTCTTCGGGAGGAGTCTGTTTGCTGAGTTGCCGCTGTTATCACAGCTCAGCGGATTTACTCCTTTTTTTGTGAAATAACTTTTCCTATTTGGTTCAAGTAAAACATTTCAGAACCTTATACTAGGGATGAGCCGAACACCCCCCTGTTCGGTTCGCACCAGAACATGCGAACAGGAAAAAAGTTTGTTCGAACGCGCAAACACCGTTAAAGTCTATGGGACATGAACATGAATAATCAAAAGTGCTAATTTTAAAGGCTTATATGCAAGTTATTGTCATAAAAAGTGTTTGGGGACCTGGGACCTGCCCCAGGGGACATGGATCAATGCAAAAAAAGGTTTTACAAACGGCCCTTTTTTCAGGAGCAGTGATTTTAATAATGCTTAAAGTCAAACAATAAAAGTGTAATATCCCTTTAAATTTTGTAGCTGGGGGGTGTCTATAGTATGCCTGTAAAGGGGCGCATGTTTCCAGTGTTTAGAACAGTCTGACAGCAAAATGACATTTCGAAGGAAAAAACCCATTTAAAACTACTCGCGGCTATTGCATTGCCGACAATACACATAGAAGTTCATTGATAAAAACGCCATGGGAATTCCCCACAGGGGAACCCCGAACCAAAATTAAAAAAAAAAATGACGTGGGGTTCCCCCTAAATTCCATACCAGACCCTTCAGGTCTGGTATGGATTTTAAGGGGAACCCCGCGCCAAAAAAAACAAAAAAAAGGCGCGGGGTCCCCCCAAAAATCCATACCAGACCCTTATCCGAGCACGCAACCTGGCAGGCCGCAGGAAAAGAGGGGGGGACGAGAGTGCGGCCCCCCCCTCCTGAACTGTACCAAGCCACATGCCCTCAACATTGGGAGGGTGCTTTGGGGTAGCCCCCCAAAACACCTTGTCCCCATGTTGATGAGGACAATGGCCTCATCCCCACAACCCTGGCCGGTGGTTGTGGGGGTCTGCGGGCAGGGGGCTTATCGGAATCTGGAAGCCCCCTTTAACAAGGGGACCCCCAGATCCCGGCCCCCCCCTGTGTGAAATGGTAAGGGGGTACTTACCCCTACCATTTCACTAAAAAACTGTCAGAAATGTTAAAAATGACAAGAGACAGTTTTTGACAATTCCTTTATTTAAATGCTTCTTCTTTCTTCTATCTTCCTTCATATTCTTCTTCTTCTGGTTCTTCTGGTTCTTCCTCCGGCGTTCTCGTCCAGCATCTCCTCCACGGCGTCTTCTATCTTCTTCTCCTCGGGCCGCTCCGCACCCATGGCATGGGGGGAGGCTCCCGCTCTTCTCTTCAATTTCTTCTCTTCTTCCTTCTTCTCTTCTTCTCTTCTTCATTTTCTTCTCCGGGCCGCTCCGCATCCATGCTGGCATGGAGGGAGGCTCCCACTGTGTGACGGCGTCTCCTCGTCTGAAGGTTCTTAAATAACGGGGGCGGGGCCACCTGGTGACCCCGCCCCCCTCTGACGCACGGTGACTTGACGGGACTTCCCTGTGACGTCACGGGGAATGCCACAGGGAAGTCTGTCATGTCCCATGCGTCAGAGGGGGGCGGGGTCACCGGGTGGCCCCGCCCCCCATTATTTAAGAACCGTCAGATGAGGAGACGCCGTCACACAGCGGGAGCCTCCCTCCATGCCAGCATGGGTGCGGAGCAGCCCGGAGAAGAAAATGAAGAAGAGAAGAAGAGAAGAAGGAAGAAGAGAAGAAAACGAAGAGAAGAGCGGGAGCCTCCCCCAATGCCATGGGTGCAGAGCGGCCCGAGGAGAAGAAGATAGAAGACGCCGTGGAGGAGATGCTGGATGAGAACGCCGGAGGAAGAACCAGAAGAACCAGAAGAAGAAGAAGATGAAGGAAGATAGAAGAAAGAAGAAGCATTTAAATAAAGGAATTGTTAAAAACTGTCTCTTGTCATTTTTAACATTTTTGACAGTTTTTTAGTGAAATGGTAGGGGTAAGTACCCCCTTACCATTTCACACGGGGGGCCGGGATCTGGGGGTCCCCTTGTTAAAGGGGACTTCCAGATTCCAATAAGCCCCCCGCCCGCAGACCCCCACAACCACCGGCCAGGGTTGTGGGGATGAGGCCCTTGTCCTCATCAACATGAGGACAAGGTGTTTTGGGGGGCTACCCCAAAGCACCCTCCCAATGTTGAGGGCATGTGGCCTGGTACGGTTCAGGAGCAGGGGGGCCGCACTCTCGTCCCCCCCTCTTTTCCTGCGGCCTGCTAGGTTGCGTGCTCGGATAAGGGTCTGGTATGGATTTTTGGGGGGACCCCACGCCGTTTTTTTTTTTTTTTTGGCGCGGGTTCCCCTTAAAATCCATACCAGACCTGAAGGGTCTGGTATGGAATTTAGGGGGAACCCCACGTCATTTTTTTTTTAAATTTTGGCCGGGGTTCCCCTTAATATCCATACCAGACCTGAAGGGCCTGGTATGGAATTTAGGGGGACTCCCACGTCTTTTTTTTTTTTTTTAATTTTGGTTCGGGGTTCCCCTGTGGGGAATTCCCATGCCGTTTTTATCAATGAACTTCTATGTGTATTGTCGGCAATGCAATAGCCGCGAGTAGTTTTAAATGGGTTTTTTCCTTCGAAATGTCATTTTGCTGTCAGACTGTTCTAAACATGGGAAACATGCGCCCCTTTACAGGCATACTATAGACACCCTCCAGCTACGAAATTTAAAGGAATATTACACTTTTATTGTTTGACTTTAAGCATTATTAAAATCACTGCTCCTGAAAAAACGGCCATTTTTAAAACTTTTTTTTGCATTGATCCATGTCCCCTGGGGCAGGACCCGGGATCCCAAACACTTTTTATGACAATAACTTGCATATAAGCCTTTAAAATTAGCACTTTTGATTTCTCCCATAGACTTTTAAAGGGTGTTCCGCGGCATTCGAATTTGCCGCGAACACCCCAAATTGTTCGCTATTCAGCGAACTTGCGAACAGCCAATGTTCGAGTCGAACATGAGTTTGACTCGAACTCGAAACTCATCCCTACCTTATACTACTGTGTTGCTTGATTCTTGCTTTATAGTATTAACAGGATGTCTGAACCCAGAATGTCAGGTGGGCTGGAAGGTTCACATGGTCACGGCTGTGCAGATGAGCAGGTAATCCTCAAGGGGCCGTGCTACATATATATATATATATATATATATATATATATATATATATAGTGAGATTGAGGAATTAAACTCAAGTAGCAGGTGCATTTACAATGAGCTGCGGCAGTCCAAACTGCAGTTTTAGGGCGTGGCAGCCCACTTTTATCGAATAATGGGAAGTTCACTTATACATCAGTTGCCCACGCATGGGTTTCTTCCACATAACATGAATTAATGAAAATACCAAGCCACCTGGCTTACATGTTGGCAGCATGGCTGCTCCTCTTACCAGTCCTTTGACTGTGTTGTTCAGCTCTCTCAGAACACTTGGCTCTCTAGCCTTCAGTTGCAGTGCCCTGCTGCATGGTCCACCTCTGGCCTAAGGATTGGGGTTCTCCTGACATCCCTGATAGGAGCTGACTTAAATCCTGGAGACCTGCTGGCTTGTGGCTGGGTCCTCTGACCTCTTGATGAGACCTCTGTCCTGTGGCTTCTGGCTGGGCCCTCTGACCCCTCGATGAGACCTCTGTCTTGTGGCTTCTGGCTGGGGCCCCCTGACCCCGGGTGAGACCTTCCGTCTCCCACACTGGGAGCAGTCTCCAAACTGGAAGCTGTCTCAAAAAATGAGAGCCTTGAGCAATTCTCAGATCTGACTATATAATGACCCTGCACACCTGTGTAGTGAGCCAGGTTGCAGGCCTCTAGCAAAACCTGGACCCAGGATTGAATGTTCTGATTCAGAACTACAGAACCTGTAGAGATGCTAGTTCTAAACCTTGCATTAACCCTTAATGAGACTCCTGGGTCACCTTTTCCTATAAACTTATTGCGACAGAGCCTCTCTCTGTCACTATATATATTTATATATATATTATTTTTTTTAATATATACCTGTATTTATAAAAGTACTGTATAGAAATCTGGTGTATACAATATTCTTTCTTAGTGGCATAGTGGCATTGTAAGGCTCCGTTTACACTAGTGTGATTTCAGATGAACTGAAAATCAGATCAAAATCTGATTGCAGCAGTATGAACTTAGCCTAACAGAGTTTGCAGACAGAGATGGGCCGAACACCCACCCTGTTTGGTTCACACCAGTACTCCCGGACAGAGAAAAGGTTCTGACACGAACAGCGAACCCTATTAAAGTCTGTAGGACCCGAACTTGAAAAATCAAAAGTTCCCATTTTGAAGGCTTACTGTATATGCAAGCAATTGGCCATAAAAAGGGTATGGGGGATACTGCCCTGGGGGACA
Source organism: Aquarana catesbeiana (assembly GCF_042186555.1). Classification (NCBI taxonomy): domain Eukaryota; kingdom Metazoa; phylum Chordata; class Amphibia; order Anura; family Ranidae; genus Aquarana; species Aquarana catesbeiana. The sequence goes on from NC_133324.1 coordinate 771,951,218, forward strand.
TGTACCAAGGCAAAAAATGTTTTTAAAAAAATAGTTTTTAATGATGCTTAAAGTACAAGAAGAAATAATTCCTTTAAATTAGTGCCTGGGGGGTTCTCTTAGTCTGCCTGTGGTGCATCTGTACTGTATATAGAACCTACTGCAGCAAAACTGGCATTTTTAAAGAAAAAAATGAATGAAATTAAATTTAAATTGCCGTTAATACATTACCATTGCCAGAAATAAAAAATGTAAAACAAAACAGTGTGGGGGTCCCCCCAATCCCCCCCCAATCAGGAAAGGGGGGGGATGAGCAAGCACCCTCCTCATGAACCCTACCAGACCTAATGCCCTTAACATGAGGGGGGGCCGGGTGCCTTGGGGCGGGGGGGCTCTGCCCCCCACCCCAAAGCACCTTGTCCCCATGTTGATGGGGACAAGGGCCTCATCCCCACAACCCTGGGCTGTGGTTGTGGGGGTCTGCGGGTGGGGGGCTTATCAGAATCTGGAAGCCCCCTTTAACAAGGGGGCCCCTAGATCCTGCCCTCCCCTATGTGAATGAGTATGGGGTACCATTCACCAAAAAAGGCAGTTTTTGACAATCCTTTATTAAAAAAAAAAAAAAACAGTGTCCCTCAATGTAAATCCATTATCAATCACGACGCCGACACCACACCCAGACCCGAAAAAGAAAAAAAATGCTTTGACGTCAACTAAGACAAACCACCAAATGCCTGGCTTGCCGTTTGACAGTTCTTAGATAGGTAAGGGTCAGTGATGTCACAAGGGGGAATTGCCACCAGGTGATTTTGCCAAGTGGCTCCACCCCTTACCTATATACGAATTGTCAAATGGCAAGCCAGGCATTCGGGGGTTTGCCTAAGTTGGAGATGGAGCTTTTTTTTTCGGTGCAAATATTCCCATGACAGGGAGTCAAAGGCTTTGCAGAGGTCCAATGAGAGTAGGAAGCCAGGAATTTTCTGCTGATGTAGGAGGTGTATGAGGTGGACCACTTAGCAGATGTTGTCACAGGCCTGTTGACCTGGGACAAAGCCCACCTGGTCTCTATGGACCAGGTGGGGAAGATATTTATTGATACAGAGGCTTAAAATCTCCCCCAAAATCTTCATATCCTCATTTAGGAGAGAGACAGAACAGAAGGCTTGTAGTTCTGGAGTGTCCTCCAATATTTTAGAGAGCATAGTAGTGTGTGCCCTGAGCGTATCTGAAGAAGGCAGGGATCCCTGTTTCAAGGCATTAAAATAATTGGCTAGGTGAGGCGCTAGAGGCCCAGCCAGGAGCCAAAGAAGGCCTTCTAGACTTCAAAGACCCTCAAAGAGGGTACAAATTCTACTGCACCAGCCACTAAATACACACATATTGGCTTACGTAACAAATCCACCTTTAATCCAAAAACATTGGCACATCAATATATATATATGTATTTAAAAAGATGGTAGAAGCAGAGTGCGCATGTGCGGGACTTCTGGGAAGACGCACTAGCCAGGAGCTCTGACCCCCAAGTCAGCAGACACGAGTGGGACCCCCCCGAGACTGACCTCCCCGAACTCCCGAAGAGACAGGGCATCTGCCCGCATGTCGGAGATCACCCTAAGAAGGAGGTCAGTTGTCAACTCGATTTGGTCCTATCCACCCCTGAATCCCTCAAAATGGCGGCCGCTGCTCCTCCATGCGGAGGCACAGGAGACCAGGAAACGATTGCGGACCCACCATCGGCACACCAGCTAGTCTGTAACACGATGGCAACTCCTGTCAGTGACACATTTAACTGCTGTGTCTCCCCAGCCTCCACTGAGTCGCTCCTAAGCAGGACAATGGCAGATCTCCTCCATACCCCTCTGTTGAACACTCCCCTCAGCCATGCAGGTACCCAGCAGGCATCTCCCTTGCCTCAATGCCATCTCCTTGACATGGCCCAGCTATAGAATAGCTTTACAGAAATGCTGGCTGCAGGACTAGCTCAAAATGCCATACAGATCACATCATCTATTAAGGCAGACCTGCAGAGCCTTGGGGTCCGTATGGATGTCATAGAACAGGCAGTGGATAATATGTCCGCACACACTAACCAGAACACAACATGCATCCAAATACTGAAAGACCAAATTGAAATCGCACACTGTCTAAATTAGATGATTTGGAGAATAGAAGCAATTAAATTAAATTGTTCATAAAAGATATCATACCAGGTATCCTAAGTCATAGACTTAAACTAGACAGCGCCCACAGAGCACTGCAACCCCCAGGACAGGCTTCCAAGAGATATTGTGGTTAAAACCCACTATTATGCATTGAAAGGCAATGAGAATATCTCATAACCTTGAAAACCTCTCAATACAAGGAAATAAAATTCAAATATTTGCAGATATTTCTCCAGCCACAATCCAGAAGTGGAGATCCTTCAAACCTCTCTTGGAAATATTAGCACAGAAATCAGTAAAATACCAATGGTCCTTTCCTTTTGGGCTACAGTTCCAGTACAAAGACAAATTGGATGGATTCACAAGCTTCCAGGAGGGTGAACATTTGCTCCTTCGGTTTATTTCCCAGGAATTGTCACCCCAGCAGTCAGCGCATTATCCTAACTCATCCAAGAGGCATCCTCCAAGCATCCCCCTGACCCCGCTGTGGAACAAACAGCAATCGAAGAGGCACCGAGACTCCATCCCTCCGAGATGAGATCCAAGTCTGTTTGATCCATATGGGATGGTTGTCTCCCTTTACTCGGATGGTCATACCCTCCGACAGTGTAGTTGACTCTCCTACACCCACCTTGTTCTCTGCTCAACCCACTGAACTAGAGTTTCCACCCCACCAGATCCCTATACCTCTACTCTGTTTATTTGAAGGTGCAACCATTTATGCAAGTTTATCTCCCTAGCCATTGACCGGGATCAAATGATTTGGTGAAGTTATCCACTTTGGAATTTGTCCCCCCATCCCAATTCACCTTTCCCAGTATAAACAAAAAAGTAATAACTAATGCGCAAAAACCACACTAATTGATAAACTAGACAAGGAGCCGCCAACATAAACCAGTTTACTCACATAACTCAGATAAAATATATTAAAAATATGTGGCGCTACCTCAGTCTAGGTGCAACAACTAGAAAACCAAAAACTATACAAATAAAAAAATATGAAATAGTAGATGATCTATGACCTAAATAATGATCAATGAATATGTGCAAAGACAATATATAAATGATCCATGAGAGGGCAATGTACGCACAATAAGAAAGTAATGTGCAAAAAACAGAATTATAAAAGCAAAAAAATGTGAACAATGCCACGTAGTAGCATATAATATGTGTCCAGGCAAATTGATGATAAAGTGTAACCAATGTGAACTAATGACACATAATAACATACAATGAGTGTCCAAGCAAAATGGTAATAATAAAAAGTGGAAAGTATATAAAGTGCAATCCAAAGAAGCATGCAATGCGACTCCTAATGTCAGCAGGAAGATATCTTCTATGGGTAGAGAAAGTGCAAGTGCAGTGGCAGCAAGTGACTAATAAAAGTATTCATCCAGTCCTGTTCCTGAGTGCGGCAGCAGTTTCCCCCAGCCTATCACCTGTAGTAGCGGCCCCCAATGGGCCGAATCGAGAGTGAACCCACAGGTGGACAACACTGTGTGCAAAGGATCGACTTCCGGTAGTAGTCACAGCTCCCGGGGGGCATACGTTGGCAAGGTAAAAGTAGCGCTCTCCCACACTCAACCGATATTCTCAGATAGATTGTGAAAAAAGAAGAAGTGGCTCCATAGTGTAGTACTTAAAAATAATTTATTCCAAAACAATATAGTAACTTACAGGGAAAGGGAAAAAGTTTGAAAAAGTCACGTGTGGTGTGACGCAACACGTCAGGGAGGAGCCAGGTGCCGCTGCTTCCGGGTACGGCCGAACCCGGAAGCCTTTGTTTTTACCGCTGATCACTCTGCTTTTTCAGAGACTGAAAGCTGACCTTCAGAAATGGCACACTTTGACCTTGACCTGGTTTGGGCATTGTAATGCCCTGAAGATGACGGTTTTACCGAGGATATTATATATACTCCAAACCATACTAATTAGAGTACCTTCAACATAATTTAAACAGCTCCGGATGATAATTAGAGAGTTTATTTGATCACATAAGTCACCGAGGACCAAAATGCAAACGTTGTCTATACCCAAAGAGAAGGGGGACATTGGCCTACCCGATCTCCTCCAATATTACAGAGCAGTACACCTTTCAAATATAGTAGGCTGGCACTGTAATAAAGAATTCAAACAATGGGTGAGGATGGAGATTGAGGATGTTTCTATTCCGCTGTTGACCTCCCCATGGCTCACCTGCTCTCTTCCAGAAGACATAGGGAACCATCCCTTGGTAAGTGCCACCCTTAGGGTGGCTAGATTTACGTTTCACAGTACGGGCCTTGCGCCACTACCCTCTCCCATGACACCGGTGATAGGTAATCCGGATTTTATACCGGGTCTCACAAGTAGAAAGATTAGACAACTAACACTATCAGGGAGATACCGCCTAATAGATGTCTAGCCTAACGGGGAGCTCCCCTTACTAGCGACCATTTCTAGTCTCATAGATCCACCGTTAGATAGTTTCATCCCTTATCAACTGCGACACTTCTTACAGTCCCTTCAGAAGGCATCATATGTCCCTAGAGACCCTACCCCCTTTGAATTGCTATGTAAAATGGGGGAACCCGTACCACACTCTCTCTCTACGATATATAGTTACCTGACTAACCAGACTGAAGAGCCAGCCCTGTCATTTGTTTCTCAATGGGAAAGGGATTTAGGGATTCAGTTTTCACCACAGCAAGTAGATAAAATGTTGACTTTGGCACATAAGTCCTCTATTGCAAATCAATACCAAGAAATTGGATACAAAATTGTGTCCCGATGGTATACAGTCCCCTATATACCTCACAAGATGGATGGAGCCACTTCGGATAGGTCCTGGAGGTGCAACGCAGATATTGGCACGATTATGCATATTTTCTGGACCTGTCCGTTACTGAGGCCATTCTGGGAGGAGGTAACAACTACAATTAGAAACTTGACAACTGTGGATCTGAAAGACAATCCGGCTGCGTGCCTTTTACATGTGACAGAGAGACCCATTCGGAAATATAAAAAGACCTTGACAATACAGCTTCTTAATGCAGCAAGGGCATGCATTCCCGCACTTTGGCGGCAATCTCAGCCACCAACGAGGATCCTGTGGTATTTTAAAGTTCAGTGTATACTCCGAATGGAGGAATTGACCACCACCCTCCATAATACAGAGGAATTAATACGGAACAAATGGAGGCCATGGAGATATATCATGGGAACAAATGCGTACCTACAGGAGGTAGCAGAGTCTGTGATATTAGGGAATTAAGTAACTACGATAATGATCATGATATTGAGACCCCGTTCAACTTACCTCATTTCCCCCCCCCCGCCCTTCCTGCCCCTTTTTTTTTTCTTTTTTCTTTTCTCCTCCTCTTCTTTTTTCCTCTTTATCTTTCTCTCTTTTGTGTATTCTTTTGTTTTTTTTATTATGTAGTGAAATACAGCCGCAATTTCGGCTGTTATAAGTATAGAGAACATAAGATACATTGAGTTTGCAATTTAGTCTGTTGAAATGATGATATATGTTCAAGTATTTGAAAGACCAGATATATATACTATGGTTAACTTGGCAAATGTGCAGGGGGCTCCATGAGGCCCTTTGGTTTCTTATATCCTTTATAGGTATAATAGAGATGAAGTAGTTGTTATTTTGTTAATGAAATTGTTTCAAGTCATGAAATGTCTTTTAACATATGGAACATTTTGACTAAGATGCGTATGTCTAAGGAATTGACGTATTTTGTGGTATGCCAAGGAACCATGTTTAAAATAAATAAATAAAGAATTAAAAAAAAAAGCCACTTTGCCTGTTCTTGGAACAATACATCCATTCCATATTTAGGTATTGATCTCACAACCAACATCAATCTATTATACAAACATAATTACCCACCCATTACACCTTGCTGCATGTATGCGTTCCTTGATCATCCGATCGAGGGCGAATACTGCTGTGCAAAATGTAAGCACATTGTTTCCCTGGAAGCCCAGGTTCTGAATCTGGGGAAGCAACTGTCAACACTGAGAAGTCCCTCCATACTAAAGGAGAGCCAGGAACGTACACGGCAGGTGCCGGCAGGGGCCAGCACAGAGGCGGGTGGAGACAAAGAGGTGCAGGCACTAGCAAAGAGAAGATGGGTGACAGTCAGGAGGGGTAGAAGGGGAAGTGCCAGGGAGGCCTATCCAGGACTGAAGCATCCCAATAAGTACGCTCCATTGAGTGACATTGGTGAAACCAGTCAGGGACCAGCACTGCTGGAGCTGAGGGACTCTCCTAGCTGCCAGGGGAAGAACTCCTCCAGTGAGAGTGGGGGGCAGCAAAGGGAAAGGAAAGACAGATTCTGGTGATAGGGGACTCAATTCTTAGAAGGACAGAGAGGGCAATCTGTAACCAAGACCTGAAGCGCCGAACAGTATGTTGTCTACCGGGCACTCGGGTTCTGCACATCACGGATCTTGTGGACAGATTACTGGGAGGGGCTGGGGAAGACCCGGCTGTCATGGTGCACGTTGGCACCAATGACAAAGTCAGAGGCAGATGGAGTGTCCTAAAGAACGATTTTAGGGACTTAGGAGCTAAATTGAGGAAAAGGACCTCCAAGGTAGTATTCTCAGGAATACTACCGGTACATCGAGCCACACCAGAAAGGCAGAGGGAGATTAGGGAAGTAAACAAGTGGCTGAAGAGCTGGTGTAGTAAGGAGGGGTTTGGGTTCCTGGAGGACTGGGCTGACTTCTCAGTCGGTAACCGGTACTATAGAAGGGAAGGACTGCACCTAAATGAGGAGGGTGCAGATCTGCTGGGAATGAAGATGGCCAAAAAGTTAGAGGGGTTTTTAAATTAGGCGATGGGGGGAGGGTCCAGAGACAGAGATAGCCAGCGCGGAAGATATTCCAGAGGGTAGTATTGGGGGCATTAGTGGTAGGTTAACCAAAGCACAAAAACACAAGGTGAGTATAGTACCAAGTCCTAGTTGCAATCTCGAAACACCCAAAACTATGTGGCATGTTCACCAATGCCAGGAGCATGGCGGACAAGATGGGTGAACTAGAGATACTGTTGTACAAGGAGGATTTGGATTTTGTGGGAATTTCAGAGACCTGGTTCAACAGCTCTCATGATTGGCTGGCAAACATTCAAGGGTATACCCTATACCGCAAGGATAGAGAGGGTAAAAAAGGGGGAGGGGTATGCCTATATATCAAGAATAATGTACAAGCGAATGTGAGAGATGACATCACTGAGGGAGCTAGAGAGGAGGTGGAATCCTTATGGGTAAAGCTCCAAAGGGATAAAGCTAAGGGGAAAATAATACTGGGAGTATGCTATAGGCCCCCTAACCTGAGGGAGGAAGTGGAGACGGATCTCCTATCACAAATTGGATTAGCAGCAAGGATGGGAAGTGTTATCATAATGGGGGATTTTAATTATCCAGACATAGACTGGGCGGAGGGAACCGCGCATTCATTTAAGGCTCTCAGTTTCTTAATGTCTTGCAGGACAATTTTATGGGTCAGATGGTAGACGCACCAACTAGAAATAAAACATTACTGGATCTACTGATTACCAACAACACAGACCTGATCACGGATGTGGAAATACGGGGCAATTTAGGTAACATCAATCACAGGTCAATTAGTTTCAGTATAAATCACACAAATAGGAAACATGAAGGGAACACAAAGACACAGAATTTCAAAAGAGCCAACTTCCCTAAACTACAAACCTTGCTAAAAGGCATAAATTGGGATAAAATATTAGGAACAAAGAATACGGAGGAGAGATGGGTTTGCTTTAAGAGCATATTAAATAAGGGCATTAGCCAATGTATCCCATTGGGTAATAAATTTAAAAGAGCGAACAAAAATCCTGGATGGCTTAACTCCAATGTAAAAATGCATATAAAAGCAAAGGAGAAGGCCTTCAAAAAATACAAGGTTGAGGGATCATCCTCAGCATTCAGAATTTATAAAGAATGCAACAAGAAATGTAAGGGTGCAATTAGGACGGCTAAGATAGAACATGAAAGACACATAGCGGAGGAGAGCAAAAAAAATCCTAAGAAATTCTTTAAGTATGTAAACAGTAAAAAAGGAGGACAGACCATATTGGCCCCATAAAGAATGAGGAAGGACATCTGGTTACAAAGGATGGGGAGATGGTGAAGGTATTGAATTTATTCTTCTCCTCAGTCTTCACGAGTGAATCGGGGGGCTTCAGTAACCAAAACTGCAGTGTTTATCCTCATGACACAACACAGGAAGCACCTCCATTGTTAACAGAGGACAGAATTAAAATTAGACTTGAGAAACTTAACATTAATAAATCACCGGGAGCAGATGGCTTGCATCCGAGGGTACTTAGGGAACTCAGCCAAGTGATTGCAGACCGTTGTTCCTAATTTTTACAGACAGTCTATTGACTGGAATGGTACCAGCTGATTGGAGAAAAGCCAATGTAGCACCAATATTTAAAAAGGGCCCAAAATACATCCCTGGGAATTACAGACCAGTTAGCCTAACATCAATAGTATGTAAACGCTTGGAGGGGATGATAAGGGACTATATACAAGATTTTAGTAATAAAAACGATATCATTAGCAGTAATCAGCATGGATTCATGAAGAATCGTTCTTGCCAAACCAGTCTATTAACCTTCTATGAGGAGGTGAGTTGCCATCTAGATAAAGGAAGGCCCGTAGACGTGGTGTATCTGGATTTTGCAAAAGCATTTGACACAGTTCCCCATAAACGTTTACTGTACAAAATAAGGTCTGTTGGCATGGACCATAGGGTGAGTACATGGATTGAAAACTGGCTACAAGGGTGAGTTCAGAGGGTGGTGATAAATGGGGAGTACTCAGAATGGTCAGGGGTGGTTAGTGGGGTTCCCCAGGGTTCTGTGCTGGGACCAATCCTATTTAATTTGTTTATAAACGACCTGGAGGATGGGATAAACAGTTCAATCTCTGTATTTGCTAAGCTAAGTAGGGCAATAACTTCTCTGCAGGATGTGGAAACCTTGCAAAAAGAGCTGAACAAATTAATGGGTGGATGACTACATGGCAAATGAGGTTCAATGTAGAAAAATGTAAAATAATGCATTTGGGTGGCAAAAATATGAATGCAATCTATACACTGGGGGGAGAACCTCTGAGGGAATCTAGGATGGAAAAAGGACCTGGGTGTCCTAGTAGATGATAGGCTTAGCAATGGCATGCAATGCCAAGCTGCTGCTAATAAAGCAAACAGAATATTGGCATGCATTAAAAGGGGGATCGACGCAAGAGATAAAACGATAATTCTCCCACTCTACAAGGCTCTGGTCTGGCCGCACCTGGAGTATGCTGTCCAATTCTGGGCACCAGTCCTCAGGAAGGATGTACTGGAAATGGAGCGAGTACAAAGAAGGGCAACAAAGCTAATAAAGGGTCTGGAGGATCTTAGTTATGAGGAAAGGTTGCAAGCACTGAACTTATTCTCTCTGGAGAAGAGACGCTTGAGAGGGGATATGATTTCAATTTACAAATACTGTACTGGTGACCCCACAATAGGGATAAAACTTTTTCGCAGAAGAGAGTTTAATAAGACTCGTAGCCACTCATTACAATTAGAAGAAAAGAGGTTTAACCTTAAACTACATAGAGGGTTCTTTACTGTAAGAGTGGCAAGGATGTGGAATTCCCTTCCACAGGCGGTGGTCTCAGCGGGGAGCATTGATAGCTTCAAGAAACTATTAGATAATCACCTGAATGACTGCAACATTCAGGGATATACAATGTAATACTGACACATAATCACACACATAGGTTGGACTTGATGGACTTGTGTCTTTTTTCAACCTCACCTACTATGTAACTATGTAACTATGTAACTATGACCCACCCAAGTTTAAAAAATTAGAGGAAGAGCTTGCTCAATGGTCACTGTACAAGATGTCCTGGTTGGGAAGGGTAAATGCGATTAAGATGACCCTTTTACAAAGAATTCTATGCCTTTTCCGCTCCCTCTCTATGCCTTTTCCACTCCCTCCCTATCCCTGTCACCAAACTACATATCAACAAGCTTCAGTCAGCAATCATTTGTTTTATTTGGGGTAAAACTGGGTACTGCCTCTCCAAAAAAGTCCTCTTTAGACCTAGAATTAAAGGGGGCTTAGGACTGCCTAACCTCTAATGTTACTACCAGGTGGCACAACTAATGCCGTGTACACACGGGCAGACTTTTCGACCGGACTGGTCCGACGGACCGAATCCGGTGGACAATCCGACCGTGTGTGGGCTCCATCGGACCTGCAGCAGATTTTTTCGGTCAAAAATCTGATGGACTTTAGATTTGGATCATGTTTCAAATGTATGCTAGTCCGACGGACGAAAACCCACATTAGGGCAGCTATTGGCTACCAGCTATCAACTTTCTTATTTTAGTCCGGTCGTACGTCATCACGTACGAATCCGTCAGACTTTGGTGTGATCGTGTGTAGGCAAGTCCCTTTGTTCAAAAGTCCGTCGAAAGTCCATTGGAAAGTCCGTCGGACCAGTCCGGCCGAAAAGTCCACCTATGTGTACGTGGCATTAGCCAAATATCCATCATACACTTTAGGGGGCCAAAATCCGACTGGATAGGGATGGAATGACAAGCCATTCCAAATTACACCTTAGATTACTTGCTCTGGAGTCTCCCCAGAATCCACCCCCAATTCTATCCCAAACATTGTCCCACTCAGTAGCTTTATGTGACTCACTATACAAATTAGCTTGGCACCCACTGGCTCACATTTTTGACAATCCCCAATTCCCCCAAGGGATGAATATCAAGGCCTTTCAGTGGTGGTTGTGTAAAGGTCTTTATCGAATTGGGCACTATTTCAACTCGAATGGCCCCCTCAAATTAAGTTACTGTGTCTCCAATGTGAGCCCTCTATCAGTAACTCCATATGAGCAATGGTGCTCCACAGCCATGGATACGAGAGGTGGTATCTCCCTGATATACTCAGCCCTGGCTGAGCCATCGGAGAAAGCGACCTATATGTTGAGCTGGGAACGTGACCTTGAGATAGATTGGGACTTAGACACATGGCACTCTAACTTTGCCCAATCATTTAAAGGGAATCTCAACAATTCCTTGATAGAAACCAACCTCAAGGTCATGTTCCGCTGGTACATGGTTCCCGCCCGCCTCGCTAAATATTATCCTCAGTCTTTCCTCCTCTGCTTCAGAGGCTGTGGTCACTTAGGCACACTCCTACACACCTTGTGGGAATGTCCTTGAATCAGGGGCTACTGGAACAAAATTTTCAGTTTAATCTGAAAGACCACTGGGATTGCGGTTAAACAAGACCCTACTATCGTACTCCTCAACCGTCGGATTCCCAAGATACCTATATTAGCCCAGACTCTAATTCACTTCATATTTCTAGGGGCCAAACTGACAATCGCACGTGCTTGGAAATCCTTCTCAGTTTCATACTGTCTAACCAAACAAAAAATATCCCGGATAATGTCCCAAGAATGATTCTCCAACACTATCCTAGACACTTTGGAGAAATTCAAACTTATCTGGGATCCCTGGGCCTGTCATATCAGAGTATCTCTTTAGCTCTAGGGTCATGGCTTCCCAACATAAGTCCAGCCTGCATCATACCTAGACCCTACTTCTAGCTCTCCGTAATGTTTGTTCCCTTTCCCCTGTACCTTTCCTATATGTCTTCTTTCCCTCCTGATTTCCAGTTTCTCTTTTCTCTTGATTCTTTTCACCTCCTATCTCTCTTTGTACTCAGTACACCCATAAGCCTCTGCAGGCAAAAAATCTCATATTTTTAGCTATTGGTCTTTTTGTTCTTACTAAAACATAGTCTTGATGAGGTGTGGACTGAATGGTTCATTCTCACCTTATTATATAGTTTCTAATGTTTAATCAGCTTTAGTCATTCATAGCCCAGGGTGATAAATTCATACGTTTTTTGCTATAATGACTGCTCACTTTTACAATAATACTCTGAATTATTTGGAAGTAACGGGCCGAACTTCCTGGCTACCCCTGGCACAGTTTGATCCCATAGGGGGTGCAGGGGGTGGCTGGAAAGGGAGCTGATAGCCAGTTTCTATATCAGTGTGTTATTCATTGTTATCTTACACTTGTTGATCTTCCATTTACTCAACCTCACCTTGGATGATGCTGCATGTCCATTTTTGTATAAGTGAAAATTTTCAATATAAACAATAAAAAAAAAAAAGATGGTAGAAGCAGATATAAGAGAAATTCCAGTACAGAGAGACTTCAAAGGTGAACAAATCTGGGAAGGAATTAGAGCTATCGAAAAGAGAAAAAATATTGTGATCCATCCTGCGGACAAGGGGGGAGGGGTATTGTGATTTTAAATAAGATAGATTATGAGACAGAAATGGTACGTATCCTCAGCTTCTAACCAGACTGCTGGTTGGAAGCTAAACAGTGGGGACCTTTAGTGGTGAGTGAACAAGTTTTGCTTTTTGACTGCTGGTGATTGCTGGGTTGCATTTTTAGGTTCTTTTTGGGGCTTTTCCTTGTAGCTTTTTAACACCTTTTTCTGACAAGGGAGAAATGTAAGTGATTGCCTCACATCTAACACAAATACACAATAAAGAATTAAGAGATTTAAAATTAAAAAATTACAACATTAAAAATTCCTTTATCCCTTCCTCCATCCTCATTCTAGGTCCTCTTCCATCAGTTGAAAATGCAATCTTATTTACTCTCTATGGTCATCAGATGATCTTTTGGCTCGGTTCACTTCTTGATTTATTTGGTTCAAACACTATAGTTTATATTCAATTTATTATTCAAATTTTTGAAAGATCTATACACAGGTAATATATGGTATTATTCTTGATTTGTATTCTGATTGATTTTTTGACTGTTCTACATATTGTCATTGTTTATTGTGTAATTCTTATATTACTCTCTTTAGTGCCTGATAAATATTATTCTCATGAAGAAGCCACAGCATGTGGTGAAACATGTTGAGAAACAAATCATTCAGTCGCACTATCAAAGACTGTATTGTTACATTGAATGTAAACTCTTTTTTATAGACATGTTTTTATCAATTTTTCCAAATAAAATGTGAATTTTTTACTGAATTTCTGTGTCCCCTATTGCACCTTTAAAGTCCCAGTTCCTTATATTTTCTTCATATTGTATGACCTAAGGGATGTGGTGCCAATATTTGTGTTAGATGTGAGGCAATCACTTACTTTTCTCCTTTGGCTATATTGGGGTGGTTAATCACCCATTTCTTTTGCTTCTCATCTTATTTAATTATTAATTACTGTTTTATAATTATTTCTAATTTTTGTTTTGTTTGTCGTGTAGTAGGAGCATCTGCTTTTGAAATATGGCCACCTATAGAGGTACAGGTTTTGAGGGGTTAATGGACAAAATCCATCAAGCTCAAGGTTCCTCTTATGGAGATATGACTATGGATCGTTTTTTCGTCAGTTTAAAAAGATTATTGGAAAAAAAGGCTTGAGTTTTTTGGAACAACAAATATTTTCAAAAATATATAGAAGACAGGATTGTGCCTTGGGGACTAGGGATACAAATTTTTCCCAACCTATCAAAAATTGAATCTGAATTTAAAATTGATTATGAATCAAGGAATCCTGTTCCTTCAAAATGATGGAGGCTCTCTGTCAGAATTATCAAAGGGAACTAGAGGTTATTAATGGAGACATTGAAAAATTATACACTGACAACAGTAGCCTTGTCTCTGATTCAACCTTTGCTGACAGAGAGCTAACATTAGAGAAATATCTGGAACATTTTGTTATTGATATTCTCAAAACCAAGGACAAAAAATACTATCGTGACAGATTAGCATATGAGACTAATACGGCCTATAAATGGTCTACAGTGAATTCCCGAAAGAAGAATAAACCCTCTTCTCATGGACATAACTCTATTCAGGATCCAAGTGACTCTGATGAATCCTTAGCAGGTGCCAACTCCAATACATCATCTAGCATTCAGAAACGTAAATTTGATAGGTCAGCATCAACCGTCTCGGCTGCTAAACGCACCCTTTAGGACACCACTTGTTCCGGGCTCCACCCACAAACTAAAAATGCACCTTCTTGTCTTTCTAATTCTCTTGGTGATGGTCATTCTAACTCTTCAGGTTCTGGATCACAATTGGGAGCAATACCTAAGGTAAGCCACCCATCAGTTAATACCCCCTCGGGGGACTCACAGGGATTCCCCAATCTTGGGGATCTTCCTACGGCACCAATATTTTCACTGACATCAAATTTGGAAAATACCAAAAAAGTTCCCAATGCACCCCCAACACTCAAGGGGACAGCCAAGACGGTTTGCAAGTAATCAATCTATCCTCCTGTACCCTAACAGAGGATCAGATCCGGGTTTTCAGCCTGGGCCTGACCTTCTGTCCTGATCAGGAGGTGGTTACCTTTGAAATGATAAAAGATGTACATCTTTTTGCCAGGAAAATTATTGTTTAAGGTTATATTCAATAAGGATCCCGGCTGCTCAGATGTTAACCCAGAGAGACTTTGGATGAATAAAACCATTAATGAGATAAAGGCATTAAAGGATTTGATGGAATTATGGGAGGAAAGCAATCCATTTGATAACCCCCTAGAGGAGCCAACTGTGAATCTTTCTTCTGACCCCCCACCTGAGAGGATTTTTCCTCCACCCAATCTCTATAGACCAAAATCTACTTCCTTCTCTGCCTTACAAGGCAATCCAAGCATTTGGGCCTTCACACAACAGGTTACCAAAAAGATTCAGAGCACGGATTGGAAGCGATCTAATGGTCGCTCCAATCTGAAACCTGCTTTTCGCAGAGCCTTATCTTCCTTGAAACATAATGATCATATTGTCATCAAACCCTTGGATAAAGGGGGGAACATAGTAGTTATGAATAGGGATTTCTACAAGAAAATGGTTTTGGATCTCTTGCAGAATCGCAGTTGGTATCGGCCCGTTCCCTCATTTCAAGTCAAATATGCAGAGACAAAGTTTAAAATTCTTGTCAGTTGGGCATTTTACAATGACCTTATTGACAGGAAGAAATTTGATTTCATGATTGTTGAAACCCCCATGACTGCCACCCTATACGCTTTGCCCAAAGTCCACAAGAATCTTAAATCTCCCCCTGGCCACCCGATAGTCTTGGGAAACGGGTGTCATTAGATGATGACTTCTAAGTCGAAACACATCGGGAGGATATGCTGAGACCACTGTCTTCTTTTTTACAAGCGCTTGATTTTACTGCTAAACACATGAGTGTATTTCCTTTGCTTTTCATGTATTAAAATTTCCATACGGAGTTACGCTATATGCCTTCCTCTTTCTTTTAATGGTGGAGCTGATTGCCTATATCTACTGAGTCCATCCATACCTTACACCTGTTCGGAGGTCCATCTGGAGGTCATATCTGGATAGAGCATCTGATCCCCTTGGTATGTTATACCACAAAGCTTGATTGACTCACTAGGTGTACACTTATTTGAGTTCAATCCCTCTAGTAAGCAGCTTCTGGTGTCTTTGGTGGTGGATCTACTATCAGCTGTTATTACATTATACATATTTGAAGTATAAGACTGTCACTATATTATATCCACATATGGTTGAGGATTATCATCACACATGATTGAAGCTTGTCACTGAATTTTTTTCTTTTTTTGACATAACACGTCCAAGTTCCTCTGTTTATAGACATCACATGTCATAATAGAGGACTGCTTGGAGTATTTTTGAGCACATTTATTATTCACGTTTTTTGTACTCATATTATTTGTTATGGTTTACATGATCACATAAGCGCTGCACATTTGACCCAATTTGTCATTTTTGCAACTTTATCCACTGTTGTGCTGGCTGCTTTAGTTTTTTTTTTTTTAATTTCTTTTATAGACAGCGGGGTATATACCGTATTTATCGGCGTATAACACGCACTGGCGTATAACACGCACCCCAATTTAGGAGGGAATTTTAAGGAAAAAAAACTTTTAGGAGGGAAGTTGAAGGGAAAAAAACTTACATTTAAATGCCCTTCATTGCAGCCTTGTCAGTGCAGCCTTGTCAGTGCAGCCTTGTCAGTGCAGCCTTACCCAGTGCAGCCATGTCAGTGCAGCCTTGTCAGTGCAGCCTTGTCAGTGCAGCCTTCCCCAGTGCAGCCTTGTCAGTGCAGCCTTGTCAGTGCAGCCTTCCCCAGTGCAGCCTTGTCAGTGCAGCCTTGTCAGTGCAGCCTTCCCCAGTGCAGCCTTGTCAGTGCAGCCTTTCCCAGTGCAGCCTTGTCAGTGCAGCCTTCCCCGGTGCAGCCTTCCCCAGTGCAGCCTTGCCCCAGTGCAGCCTGGAATCCCCTGTCCCTGCTTCCAGGGCTTCAAAATCGCGGTCCGCGATTTGAAAATGGCGCCGCCGGCGCCGAAGTACACAGAGCCGGTCCTCGGCTCTTTCCGGCGGCTCTCGTTTACTTTCGGCTCCACTCATAGTCCCGAGCGGAGCTATCTAAGTAGGTTCGGATAGCTCCGCTCGGGACTACGAGTGGAGCCGAAAGTAAACGAGAGCCGCCGGAAAGAGCCGAGGACCGGCTCTGTGTACTTCGGCTCCGGCGGCGCCATTTTCAAATCGCGGTCCGCGATTTTGAAAATCTGACAGCTCGGGATCGGCGGGGATCGGCGTATAACACGCACCTGCGACTTTCCCCTGATTTTAAGGGGAAAAAAGTGCGTGTTATACGCCGATAAATACGGTATTTGTTTATATTTTACAGTGGTGTCTATAGAATGCCTGTAGTGGCGCATTTTTCCTGTGTTTAGAACAGTACCACAGCAAAATGACATTTCTAAAGGAAAAATTGTCATTTAAAACTAATCGCGGCTGTAATGAATTATTGGGCCTCGGCAATATAGATAAAACTCATTGAAAAAAAGAGCATGGGGTCCACCCCAGTCCATTACCAGGCCCTTTGGGTCTGGTATGACTATTAAGGAGAACCCCGAACCAAAATTGTAAAAAAATTGCGTGGGGGTCCCCCTAAAATCCATACCAGGCCCTTCGGGTCTGATATGGATTTTAAGGGGAACCCTGCACCAAAATTAAAAAAAAATGGCGTAGAGGTCCCCCCAAAATCCATGCCAGACCCTTATCCGAGCACGTAACCTGGCAGGCCGCAGGAAAAGAAAGGGGACAAGAGAGTGCCCTCTCCTGAACCGTACCAGGCCACATGCCCTCAACATGGGGAGGGTGCTTTGAGGTAACCCCCCAAAGCACTTAGTCCCCATGTTGATGGAGACAAGGGCCTCATCCCCACAACCCTTGCCCGGTTGTTGTGGGAGTATGCGGGTGGGGGGCTTATCAGAATCTGGAAGCCCCCTTAAACAAGGGGACCCCCAGATCCCGGCCTCCCCCCCTGTGTGAAATGGTAATGCAGTACAAATGTACCCCTACCATTTCACAAAATAAGTGTCAAAATGTTAAAAACGACAAGACACAGCTTGGGGACAAGTCCTTTATTAAAAAATAAAAAAATAAAAATGTCCCACAATGTCCATTCATCTTCTTCTATTACACCGCCCGGACCGAAAAAGAAAAAAGAAAAAAATCCGAGACCGATCCACCTCCGTGGGAGGCTCCCGCCATGTGACACTTCTTTGCTTGTGACAATTCTTATATAACTGAGGGCGGGGCCACCCGGATCCATACCAGACCTGAAGGGTAATGTAACCTTATGCTGAGGGGGCCCTCTACACCATTTTTTTTTTAAATTGGCACAGGGTTCCCCTTAATATCCATACCAGGCCCAAAGGGCCTGGTAATGTACTGGGGGGATCCCATGCTGTTTTTTTCAATGACTTTTATCTGTATTGCCATGACTCAACAATTCATTATAGCCGCTAGTACTTTTAAATGACTTTTTTCCTTTAGATTTTGTGCAGGGACTGTTCTAAACATGGGAAAAATGTGCCACTTTACAGGCATACTATAGACACCCCTCAGGTATGAAGTTTAAAGGAATATTTCACTTTTATTGTTTCACTTTAAGCATTATTAAAATCACTGCTCCCAAAAAAACTCAGTTTTAAAAACAAAAATTTCATTGATACATGTCCCCTGGGGCAGGACCCGGGCCCCCAAGCACTTTTTATGACAATAACTTGCATATAAGCCTTTAAAATGAACACTTTTGTTTTTTTCATGTTAATGTCCCATAGACTTTGACAGTGTTCCGGTGGCTTTCGAATTTGCCTCGAACACCACATATTGTTTGGTGTTCGCTAGAACATCTGAACAACCAATATTCGGCTCAAACTTATGTTCGGGCCGAACCGTTCGCCCATCCCTACTGCTGTATGAATGCCAATGGTCCCAAAAATGTGTCAAAATTGTCTTATGTGTCCGCCATAATGTCACGGTCACGATAAAAATCGCAGATCGCCGCCATTACTAGTAAAAAAAAAAAATATTAAAAAATGCTATAAATCTATCCCCTATTTTGTAGACGCTATAACTTTTGCGCAAACCAATCAATATATGCTTATTGCACATTTTTTTACCAAAAATATGTAGAAGAATACATATCGGTCTAAACTGAGAAAAAAATAGCTTTTTGTACAAAAAAACATGGGGATATTTATTATAGCAAAAAATACAAAATATTGTGTTTTTTTCAAAATTGTCGCTCTTTTTTTGTTTATAGCGCAAGAAGTAAAAACCACAGAGGCGATCAAATACCACCAAAAGAAATCTTTATTTGTGGGGAAAAAAAAGGCCATCAATTTTGTTTTGGTGCAACATCACACGACCGCGCAATTGTCAGTTAAAGCAACACAGTGCCGAATCGCAAAAAATGGCCCGGTCATTCAGCAGCCAAATCTTCCGGGGCTGAAGTGGTTAAATCACCTTTGGCTTAACAAGAACAGCATTATTTTGAAATGGTACTCTAATACCACACTTTGATTTCAGCAATATGTGTACAGTTATGCCGCGTACACACGGTCGGAGTTTTGGACCGGACTTGTCCGACGGACGCCGACGGACCAAATCCGGCGGACAATACAATCGTGTGTGGGCTTCACCGGACCTTCAGCAGACTTTTCCAGTCGCAAATCTGATGGACTTTAGATTTGGAACATGCTTCAAATCTTTACATCGTAACTCCGCCGGACCCAGAAATCCGCTCGTCTGTATGCTAGTCCGACGGACAAAAACCCACGCTAGGGCAGCTATTGGCTACTGGCTATCAACTTCCTTATTTTAGTCCGGTGTACGTCATCACGTACGAATCCGTCGGACTTTTGTGTGATCGTATGTAGGCAAGTCCGTTCGTTAGAAAGTCCGCCGCAAGTCCGCCAAAAGTCCGTCGAAAGTTTGTCGGACGGGCTGTCGGACTTTTGTAGCCGAAAAGTCCGGTGTACGTCATCACGTACGAATCCGTCGGACTTTTGTGTGATCGTGTGTAGGCAAGTCCGGTCGTTAGAAAGTCTTTTGAAAGTCTGCCAAAAGTCCGTCGTAAGTCCGTCAAAAGACGGTCGGAACGGGCTGTCGGACTTTTGTAGCTGAAAAGTCCAACCGTGTGTACGCGGCATTAGAATTCGACTGGAGTTCGATGTAAAATTCGATTTGAATTTCAGTCCGAATTTTTGAAATTCCGACAATTTCATTTCGTTATTCGGAGCATTCGGTAAAATTTGTTTATAATAATTTGGGTATTCTGATATATTCAAATCTCCGAATAATGAAAAATGCATCTCAATATTAATTTGCAACAAAACGAACCTCACATGTCTATTTGTCACTAGTGGCATGAATTCGCCCTGAAGCACACATTTGTGTGCTTCCCATAGTGTGAGCGGTTGCATCTAGGGAACGTCATTGTGAAAAAAGAATTCACTGATGCAGGAGTTGATTCTGTTTACATTGGCCTTATCTTTAATCACAGACGAGTTTAGCTTCCATAGCTTATTCTGCTAATGGACTTTGGGAAGAGAAGTGTGAACATAATGGGATGTGGTCAGATAAGAACATAAGTTCTATCATTGCACTTTGCAAAAGAGGAAGGTCAGTCTGGAAAAGGAAAAACTAATCTATCCTGTAATATTTCAGATGGGGGGCTGATATGTAGATATAATATTTTTCTTTTTTATATAATGTGCACCGTGTGTCATACAGCATTAGGGTGGGTAGTTGCAACTTTCTCTTACAAAGTGCTCTACATGGCAAGGCATATGTACCCGATGAGGAGTCAAGGGTCAGATTGAGAGGGGTATTAAAGTCACCACCCAGGACAAGAATGGCAGAGGAAAATGCTGATAATAATTCCTCTACATGCTGTGGAAGCGCTAGTGGTCGAATAGAGCTGCAAAAAGGATGGTAAAGCGCTGCTAAAAATAGCGGCGCTTTACCACCGACGCCCGGGTGCTGGCAGTGTGAAAGTGCCCCTAGGTTCATGATTGTAACCATTGTTCTAGATATGAGGAATGCTGATTAGAAGCAGGTGGATAGGAAAGGACGGTCAGCCTTGTACTTTTGGATATGTTTTTTCTTTCATGCTCATGGGTTCATGCTTTCATGTTATTTTCATTGGCAATTGGCTTATATATGAGACTTTAATCAATACACAAATGTAATTTATAGTCATTTATCATTTTACGTGACACAATGTTAGCTCAGATAATCAGAGATTCCCCCTTCCCACTGAATATGTGCCCGAGATATAGAATTGAGTAATGTAATAGATACCATATAAAAACCATGTGTTTATTCTTGGTACTTGTCACTCTGTCTTTGTTGCTTTTGTGATCCAGTGTACACTGCTATTACTAAGTAAACCATACATAGACTAAAGATATACCTGTATGGATGTCCTTCATTGCAAGGCCAACCTTTACAATTATTAATCAAATTATTCCCGTTGGAATAAACTCTGAAGGTTTTCCCGACGGAATTCCGATGGAATTCCGCTCAAGCTGTCTTGCATACACACGTTCACACCAAATTCCGACCCTCGATAACTCAGTGACACACAACGTGCACGACGGGACTAGAAAAAGGAAGTTCAATAGCCAGTGTGCCACCCTTTGGGCTCCTTCTGCTAATCTCGTGTTTAACTTGTGTTAGTAGAAGTTTGGTGAGAGACATTTCACGCTTTTCAGACTCATGCTTTTCATATTGTTTTACTGCTGTTCAGTTTGTGCTTGTGGGGTTTGTATCTGTTCTTCAGTACGTGTAGTCAGTTCCTATCTGTTTTTCAGTGCGTTCTTGTCCGCTCGTTTCTGATTTTCAGCTCGCTCTTCACAGGCCTTGCTGTTCTTCAGTGCGTTCTGTTCATTCTGAACAGCCGACTGTTTTGAAGCCATGTTGCGGGTATGTACTCATCGTAGAGTTTGTGCTGTGTAGGGGCTCGGTGTTGGGGTTTTTACATGGACCCAAGCGCAGTCCATGAACAGGGTGGGGAAGAGTTCATGGACCAAGAATTGGTTACTCCAGCGTGACCAATTCTCTCATATGCCTTTGCTGCATGAGATCCAGGAGAATAATCCTGATGACTTGGCGATGGGGAGAAGTCTACAGGACCTCAAGTTCTCTACAGGCATCTCCCCCCAGGCTCTGGGGATCATTATCCCAGAGACCTGTTCTGCCATCATTCAGGTCCTGCAGAAGGACTATATTAGGGTAAGTTTTCTCCTTTAACATCTAATTAGGGATGAGCCAAACACCCCCCGGTTCGGTTTGCACCAGAACCTGCAGACGGACCAAAAATTTGCACGAACGGTAGAACCCCATTGACATCTATGGGACTCAAACGTTCGAAATCAAAAGTGCTAATTTTAAAGGCTAATTTGCAAGGTATTGTCCTAAAAAGGGTTTGGGGACCTGGGACATATATCAATGCAAAAAAAAGTTTTTAAAACGGCTGTTTTTCCAGGAGCAGTGATTTTAATGATGCTTAAAGTGAAAAAAAAAAAAAAGTGAAATATTCCTTTAAATATCGTACCTGGGGGGTGACTATAGTATGCCTGTAAAGTGGCGCGTGTTTCCCGTGCTTAGAACAGTCCCTGCACAAAATGACATTTTTAAAGGAATAAAAGTCATTTAAAACTGCTTGCGGCTTTAATGTAATGTCGGGTCCTGGCAATATGGATGAAAATCAGTGAGACAAGCGGCATGGGTACCCCCGAGTCCATTACCAGGCCCTTGGGTTTTGTATGGATATTAAGGGGAACTCCGCACCCAAATTTAAAAAAGGCCCTATATACTCTGAACAGTAGCATACAGGCAGTGCAAACAAGACAGGGACTGTAGGTTTGTTGTTAAGTAGAATCTGTTTGTAATTTTGAACTGGTACATTTTTAATGTGTTTAGCTCCAGCAAAAAAATCTATTTTAAGCTTTTTGGAAAACATAGGGAAGGGTTATCACCCCTTTGACATTTGTTTTGCTGTCTGTGCATCTCTTCAGAAGAGTTCACCTCACTTTTTGTCCCAATGACAAATGTTTTTTGAAAATTTGGGATTTTTAGTGAAACAAGGATTGGTGATAAAGCATCAGTGGAAAGGAGAAACATGTTTCCCATATTAACTCTAATGCCGCGTACACATGACTGGACTTTACGGCATACTTGGTCCGGTGAACCAGAGTCCGTCAGACAATTCGATTGTGTGTGGGCACCAGCGGACTTTTTTTTCTCAAAAGTTTGATGGACCTAGAAATGAAACATGTTTCAAATCTTTTTGACGGACTCGAGTCCGGTCGAAAAGTCCGCTCGTCTGTATGCTAGTCCGACGGACAAAAAACGACACTAGTGCAGCTATTGGTTACTGGCTATGAACTTCCTTGTTTTAGTCCGGTCATACGTCATCACGTACGAATCCGTCAGACTTTGGTTGATCGTGTGTAGGCAAGTCCGTTCATTTGGAAAGTCTGTCGTAAAGTCCGTCGAAAAGTCCGCAGGACAAAGTATGCCGTAAAGTCCGGTCGTGTGTACGCGGCATTACAGGAGAGAATTTCTCTTCCTAGGGGTAGATATCATCTCACTTCCTGTTGTCTCCTTCCGTTTACAAGTAGGAGTCATTTGTAAGTTGGATGTTTGAAAGTAGGGGCCTGCCCTATATACTCTGCAGAAATTTGGGCCTTAGGTGTTGGTGTTGCCACAACACTGTAAGCCCTCACAGGGCCCTGCTGTGAAATATTAGATCAAGAATTGTAATGACATGCCCCTGTTGAACAGGGGCAGAAAAATTGGCCCTTTCTTGATGGTGGTGGTGGTGCTGGTGCCACAACACTGTAAGTCCTCACAGTTACTCTTGGTGGGCGCTGGAACGGGCCCTGCTGTGAAATATTATATCAAGAATTCTAGTTACATGCCCCTGTTGAACAGGGGCAGAAAAATTAGGCCTTTGGTGGTGGTGCTGGTGCCACAACACTGTAAGTCCTCACAGTTACTCTTGGTGGGTGCAGAAACGGGCCCTGCTGTAAAATATTAAATCAAGAATTCTAATTACATGGCCCTGTTGAACAGGGGCAGAAAAATTGGGCTTTAGGCACTGGTGCTGGTGCCACAACACTGCAACCCCTCACAGATACTGTAGTTGGAGCGCAGGAACGAGCCCTGCTGCAAAGAATTGCATCAAAAATTGTAATTACACGCCCCTGTTAAACAGGGCCTGAAAAATTGGGCTTTAGGTACTGGTGCTGGTGCCACAACACTGCAACCCCTCACAGATACTCTAGTTGGAGTGCAGGAAATAGCCCTGCTGCAAAGAATTGCATCAAAAATTGTACTTACATGCCCCTGTTAAACAGGGGCTGAAAAATTGGGCCTTAGGCACTGGTGGCGGCGCCCAGAACCAAAAATGTTCTTACAAGCTATCAGCATGATCATTGAGGAGGAAGAGGATAATTACTCAGCATAACAGGATAGTTACTCAGCATCAGCATAGGTAGTCTTTGAAGGGATCTGACATTTTTAAAAAAATTATTCGGTTACATCAGCATCAGGTGCTTGGTAACTGGTGGTGATCCAAGACTGATTCATTTTTGTAAAGGTCAGTCGATCGTCCGAGTCAGTGGACAGACGCACTCTGTGATAACTTACAAAGCCTCCAGCAGCACTAAATGTGCGTTCTGAAAGAACACTGGATGCAAGACAGGCCAGTAGCTCAATTGCATACTGTGCAAGCCCTGGCCAGTGATCTATCCTCAAGACCCAGTAACCCAGAGGATTTTCGGTGGAAAAGGTGTCCAAGTCAGATCTTGCCCCTAGGTATTCCTGCACCATGTAAAACAGACGCTAGCGATGGTTGCTGGAACCAATCATACCTTGGGGCTGCGGACTAAAAAATTGTCTGAACGCATTGGTCAGAAAGCCACCTTCTCCACCGCTCTTTCTTTGACTGACCAAAGCCTCAGTAACACGTTGTCCAGGAACAGGAGTTTGTAACCTCCCAGTCTCTGGGAACGCATTGCACAGACCTTTCTGCAAGGCCTTCCGAAGATGTTTCATCCTCTGCTCCCTCTGCGATGGCAAGATAAGGTCCGTAACCTTACCCTTGTAACGTGGATCAAGGAGGGTTGCCAGCCAGTATTGATCCCTCTCCTTGATACCACAAATACGAGAATCCTTCCGCAGGCTTTGCAGGGTCAGGGAGGCCATGCAGCGTAGATTTGCTGAGGCATTCGATCCGAAGTCCTCTGGGTCACTAAGGACGACATGATCTGCAGCCACCTCCTCCCAGCCACATACAAGTCCATGGGTTTCTTGGGACTGTAAATGATCCCTTAAAGACTGCTGCTGATGCTGAGTGCCAGGCTCAACCTCCATGCTGACACAATCCTCCTCCTCCTCGTCCTCTTCCTGTGGGCACGCAGGAACACTGTCTGGATAAAGGGGGCCTTGAGAGCTAAGGAAGTCCTCCTCTTCCTGCCTCTGTTCTCTGTTCTGCCTCAAGTGCCCTGTCCATTATTCCACGTAGCGTGTACTCCAACAGATGGACAAGGGGGACAGTGTCACTGATGCATGCACTGTCACTGCTCACCATCCTCGTGGCATCCTCAAATGGTGACAGGACAGTGCATGCATCCCTGATCATGGCCCACTGGCGTGGGGAAAAAAAACAAGCTCCCCTTACCCTGTCCTGGTGCCAAAATTGCACAGGTACTCATTGATGGCCCTCTGCTGCGTGTGCAGCCACTGCAGCATGGCCAACGTTGAGTTCCACCTGGTGGGCATGTCACAGATTAGGTGGTTCTTGGGCAGGTTAAATTCCTTTTGGAGGTCTGCCAGCCGAGCACTGACATTATATGACCAGCGGAAATACACACAGACTTTCCTGGCCTGCCTCAGGACATTCTGTAAGCCCGGGTACCTGCCCAAGAACCACTGCACCACCAAGTTAAGGACATGAGCCAAAAAGGGCACATGGGTCATTTGTCCCTGTCGGAGGGCGGAGAGAAGGTTGGTGCAATTGTCACAAACCACCATTCCTGCCTTAAGTTGGCGTGGCGTCAACCACCTCTGAACCTGCCCCTGCAGAGCTGACAGAACCTCTACCCCAGTGTGGCTCCTGTCCCCCAAGCACACCAGTTCAAGCACCGCATGGCATCTTTTGGCCTGCGTACTTGCGTAGCCCCTATATATATATATACCGATTATACTGCAGCTAGCAGAATCAACTGCCTGTCTGTAGTATTATTAGTATGATAACAGCTGCACTTGTTTTCAGGTAGCTATACTGTAGGTGCAACTGTTCAGGGTACACAGTACTGTAACTGCAAATACGTCAAGAGCCTACACAAGCACCTGGCTGCAGGTAGCTATACTTTAGGTGAGACTGTGCGAGGTACACAGTACAGTAACTGGAAATACTTCAATGAGCCTACACAAGCACTTGGCTGCAGGTAGCTTTACTGTAGTGAAACTGTGCAGGGTACACAGTACAGTAGCTGGAAATACTTCAAAGAGCCTACACAAACACCTGGCTGCAGGTTGCTATAATGTAGGCGAGACTTGCAGGGTGCACAGTACAGTAGCTGGAAATACTTCAATGAGCCTACACAAGCACCTGGCTGCAGGTTGCTATACTGTAGGTGAGACTGTGCAGGGTACACAGTACAGTAGCTGGAAATACTTCACTGAGCCTACACAAGCACCTGGCTGCAGGTAGCTATACTGTAGGTGAGACTGTGCAGGGTACACGGTACAGTAGCTGGAAATACTTCAATGAGTCTACACAAGCACCTAGCTGCAGGTTGCTATACTGTAGGTGGGACTGTGCAGGGTACACAGTACAGTAGCTGGAAATACTTCAATGAGCCTACACAAGCACCTGGCTGCAGGTTGCTATACTGTAGGTGAGACTGTGCAGGGTACACAGTACAGTAGCTGGAAATACTTCAATGAGCCTACACAAGCACCTGGCTGCAGGTTGCTATACTGTATGTGAGACTGTGCAGGGTACACAGTACAGTAGCTGGAAATACTTCAATGAGCCTACACAAGCAGCTGGCTGCAGGTTGCTATACTGTAGGTGAGACTGTGCAGGGTACACAGTACAGTAGCTGGAAATACTTCAATGAGCCTACACAAGCACCTGGCTGCAGGTAGCTATACTGTGGGTGAGACAGTGCAGGGCACACAGTACAGTAACTGGAAATACTTCAATGAACAATACACAAGCACCTGGCTGCAGGTAGCTTTACTGTAGGTGAGACTGTGCAGGGTACACAGTACAGTAGCTGGAAATACTTCAATGAGCCTACACAAGCACCTGGCTGCAGGTAGCCATACTGTAGTTGAGACTGTGCGGGGTACACAGTACAGTAACTGGAAATACTTCAATGAGCCTACACAAGCACCTGGCTGCAGGTAGCTATACTGTAGGTGAGACTGTGCAGGATACACAGTACAGTAGCTGGAAATACTTCAATGAGCCTACACAAGCACCTGGCTGCAGGTTGCTATACTGTAGGTGAGACTGTGCAGGGTACACAGTACAGTAGCTGGAAATACTGTAAAAACACCTGCCTGCCTGTGAGTATATTAGGAAGAGAAGAACAGGATCTAGCTAAACTGAATACAGTGTATATATATATATATATATATATATATATATATATATATATATATATATATATATAACACCTGGGATGCATATATATATACACAATACACTGTAACTGCAGCTAACTGACTCGACCTGCCTACTCTATCTAACTTAAAACAAATGACACTGTCTGTCTCTCTCTATCTCTCTATATGAAAGCTGAAACACACTACACAGGGCCACCGTGCAGGCGGCCTTATATAGTGTGGGACGTGTACTAAACCCCCTGAGCCATAATTGGCCAAAGCCTCCTTGGCTTTGGCCAATTACGGCTCTCTGTTCAGACGGCGCTGTGATTGGCCAAGCATGCGGGTCATAGTGCATGCTTGGCCAATCATCAGCCAGCAATGCACTGCGATGCCGCAGTAAATTATGGGACGTGACGCGCCACCCGAATTTGGCGCGAATGGCCCATATCATTCGTAATTCGGCGAACGACCGAACACACGGTGTTCAAGTCGAATATGGGTTTGACTCGAACACGAAGCTCATCCCTAATGCTAATGTATTGTATTTCTTTCATTATTCCCTAATTACCATGATTGTAATATGCTGTGAATGTCTACTTTGTGCCCATGCATGCTTTAAGCTTTTAATGCTCCTTTTTTTGTCCTTCATGCATATTTGCCTTCACTAACCTCCCCAGCATGGTATCCTGGGCCCATATACACCTAGCCTAGTCACTTAACAATGTATTTTGTCAGATCCATTGTAGTGCTTTACCCTAAACACCCCTTAAAATGTGTCAAAATGTTATTGTTGTCCTTAAGTTCAGGCAGAGTGCCAGAGGCTTTTTTTGGGGTCTCAAACTCAGCTCAAACCCTCCCGGACTAAAAGTTTCACAATGGGCTATCAGAGGGGGTGAGGAATCTGATAAGTGGGCCTTATATTTTTGTCTTTAAATACTCCTTAAAATAAATGTTATACTGATGTTGGCCAAGAATGTTTTTGTGTAATCTGCTTGCAATGTTACGTGCAAAAGTACTAATATTTTTTTCTCTGGTTTGACTCCACAGTTTCCTTCAACTCCACAGGAATGGCAGACTGTGGCCTCCCATTTTGCCGACTGTTGGGACTTTCCCAACTGTGGAGGGGCAGTCGATGGGAAACACGTCCACATCGTACCACCACCCCATTCGGGGTCTTACTATTACAATTATAAGGGTTTTAATAGTATAGTGTTGATGGCGGTGGTGTCAGCACAATATGAGTTCCTCTATGTGGACGAGGGGAAGAATGGCCAGATGTCGGATGGAGAAGTCTATGCCCAGAGTTTTCCCAACGTCTCCAGACTGGTGGACTGGCATTGCCACCTGCTGCGGACAACATTGAAGGACTCCCGTTCATCTTTATTGCTGATGAAGCATTCGGTCTGGGCAAGCACCTGATGAGGCCATTCCCCCAGAGGACCCTCACCCCGGAGAGGAGGGTTTTTAACTACCAGCTGGCCAGTGCCCAAAGAGTCATTGAGAATGCCTTCGGGATAATGGCCAGCTGGTTCCGCCTGTTTCTGACAGCAATACATATGGCGGACTACAAAATTAACTACATCATATTATCCTGCTGCATATTGCACATTTTTTTACGGAAAAATGCCCAAAATTATCTTGCCTCCTGCTAATCCCCTGACGGGCCTGGATACTGGTCGTCCCAGCTTGGCACCCCAAAGCGCCCGTGAAGTTCCCAGAAATATGTCAATTATTTTATGGGTAGGGGGCCATTGCTATGCCAGACAATGTCTAAATAATATTTTAGGCAAAAAGGTACCCCCTAAGGAATGGAACTTTAAAAAGTGACTGTAAACAAGTAAATATAAAAAATATACATCTTTATTATTATTATTAATATTATTATTCAGGATTTATATAGCGCCGACAGTTTATGCAGCGCTTTACAACATTAGGGCAGACAGTACAATAACAATACAATTCAATACAGGAGGAATCATAGAGCCCTGCTCGTCAGAGCTTACAATCTAGGAGGGAGAGTCAAGTTATACAAAAGGGTAATGGCTGTGGGGGATGAGCTAAGGGGAAATAATGCAGTTGTTAAATGGAGGCAGGATAGGATTCTCTGAAGAGGAAAGTTTTCAGGGATCGCCTAAAAGTGGATAAATTTGGAGACAGTCTGACAGATTGGGGTAGTGAATTCCAGAGGATTGGCGAGGCTCGGGAGAAGTCCTGAAGGTGGATATGGGATGAGGTGATGAGGGAGCTAGGGAGCAGGAGGTCTTGGGAGGAACAAAGAAGGCGATTAGGTTGGTATTTTGAGACTAGGCTAGTGATGTAACTGGGGGCAGAGTTGTGGATGGCTTTGTAACTTATCATTAGTATTTTGAATTGAATTTGTTGGGTGAGTAGCAGCCAATGGAGGGATTGGCAGACAGGAGTAGCAGACATTGAGCGGTTTGTAAGGTGGATGAGTCTGGCAGCAGAATTCATGATGGACTGAAGGGAGGACAGTCTTTAAAGGTAAGCCAATGAGGAGTGAGTTGCAGTAGTCAAGGCGAGAGATAACCATTGAGTGAATCAGGAGCTTTGTGGTTTCATTGGTTAGAAAAGGACGTAGTTTAGAGATGTTGCGGAGGTTGAGGTGGCAAGCTTTGGAAAGTGATTGGATGTGGGGCCTAAAGGAGAGTTCAGAGTCCAGAATAACACCTAGCACCCTGACATGTGGGGATGGGTGGATGGTTTTGCCATTGCACTTGACAGATAAAACAGGGGAAGAGGCATGTGGGGGAGGAAATATTATAAGCTTGGTTTTGGACAAGTTGAGTTTGAGGAAGTTGTGTGACATCCATACAGATATGTCTGTTAGTAAGTTAGTGATGCATGAGGAGACTGATGGAGCGAGTTGAGGGGTGGAGAGATAGATTTGTGTGTCATCGGCGTAGAAATGATATTGCATCAGCTGACCCAGGGAAGAGGTGTAGATTGAAAATAAAAGAGGCCCAAGAACAGAACCTTGGGTTACCCCGGAGGAGAAGGGAAGAGGAGTGGAGGAAGTAGAATTGTAAGTGACACTGAAGGTGCGTTGGGATAGGTAGGATGAGAGCCACTGAAGAGCACAGTCACAGAGACAGAGGGAGTAAAGTTTTTTGAGGAGGAGGGGGTGGTCAATCGTGTCAAAGGTAGCTGAAAGGTCCAGAAGTAGGAGTACAGAATAGTGTCCGTTGGTTTTTGCAGATAACAGGTCATTTGTGATTTTTAAAATAGCAGTTTCAAGGAGGCGTTCAAGGAGTTTAGAGGAAAAGGGGAGCAAGGAGATAGGGCATAGGTTGTTAAGATTGGTAGGGTCCAAGGACGGCTTTTTAAGTATGGGGTGACCAGTGCATGTTTTAGAGCACTGGGGAAGATGCCAGAGGTGAGGGAGAGATTGAAGATGTGGGTAAGAGAGTGTAGGATGGATTTAGAGGGCAACTGTAGCATTTGAGAGGGAATGGGGTCCAGGGGACAGGTGGTTAGGTGGGCGATAGAAAGGAGTTTAGCAACTTCGTCTGTAGTAGCAGATTTGAATAAGGGGAGTGTCAGTTGTACCTGTTGACATGGGGTCTTAACTGGGGGAGATACCTGTAGAGTGAAGATTTCATCACGGATTGTATCTGTAATCTTGTTTTTGAAGTGACTAGCAATCTCCTGGGCAGTGAGTGAGTCTGTGGGTGGAGGCTGTGGAGGACGAAGTAGAGAATTGAAGGTAGAGAAGAGTTTATGGGGACTGGATGAGAAGGTGTTATTAAGAGTTGTAAAATAGGTCTGCTTGGCAGTGTGGAGGAAAGAATAGTATTTTTGGTGGGCAGATTTGTATTGGTTGAAGTCTTTGAGAGACTTAGTCTTGTGCCACAGACGCTCAAGAGTACGACTACGTTTTTGAAGAATTTTAGTGTCATCTGTTTGACAGGGTTGTAGGGGTCGAGGCCTGATTCTGTGTGTAGTGAAGGGAGCGAGCTTGTCCAGGGTGGAGGACAGAGATTTATTGTAGATGGATGTGGCTTGGTTGGGGCAGGACAGGGGAGAGATTTTGTCATAGAGGTGGTCAGTAGCAGAATAGAGGAGAGAGGAGTTGAAGTTTTGAAAGTTTCTACGGGTGATGGTTAGTCGATTGGAGGGAAAGGTGGTGGAAGACAGGGGGAAAGAGAAACTAATCTGGTGGTCGTCAGAGAGAGGAAATGGATTGTTTGAGAAGCTGCATGGAGTGCATAGGTAGGAGAATGCAAGGTCAAGGGTGTTGCCATCAGAGTTAGTAGGAGCCTGTACACATTGCTTCAGGTAAAATGAAGAGGTTAGACTAAGAAGTTTAGAAGTAGCAGGAGTGTTTGAAAGTAGGGTAGCCAGGCAGAAAACTCATCAAGGAAAGTCGATAATAGTCTAGGGGGCCGGTAGATCACAGCAATTCTTAGGGAAGTTGGAGAGAATAGATGTATACAGTAGGCTTCAAATGATGAGAGGGAAAAAGAGGGAGGAGAGTGAATGACCTGGAAGGTGCTCTGGGGGGATAGGAGGAATCCCACTCCATCTCCCTTGCATCCATTAGGCTTAGGGGAGTGAGTCCAGTGAAGGCCACCCTGGGATAGGGAAGCAGGAGAAGAGGTGTCAGATTCGTGGAGCCAGGTTTCAGTGAGAGCAAGTAGATTAAAGGAATTAGTGACAAAGAGGTCATGAACAGCAGTGTGTTTGTTGCAGACAGAGCTGCCGTTCCAGAGGGCACAGGAGAGAGGGAGGCTGGTGTTGGGAAGAAGAGGAATGTAGACTAAATTGCGTAGATTGCGACTACTGCCAGAGGTTGTAGGGTGATGGGTGTGTCGGGTACAGTTAAATAAGGGAGGCCCAGGGTTTGGGGAAATATCTCCAGCGGTTAGGAGAAGCAGAAGAGTAAGGGAAGTAATATGAGAATACAATTTGTATGAGGGGACATGCTTCAGTATCCTGGGGGGTTTGTTAGCAAGTGGGTTTAGAATTAGAAAGAGGTGATGAGTGCAGTAATAGGGGGAGGGGAGAAGTGAGGGTGATATGTACAGATTGTAGGGTGGAGCAGAAGGGCGAAGAAAAGAGAGTTTGAGGAGAGAGGCTGCAATTGTGAAGAGGAGGAGAGGTAAAGAGTACATGTTTCAGAGAGGAAGGTGAGATAATATGGAAAATATAACCAGGTGTAGCGCTAAAAAATGAGAAAGAAAATATTGCTTTACCACATAAAATAGCAAAATAAATTGTGAAAGGTAGTGTTTTGTATATTTTGTGAACATTCATACATATAGAACACTTATATTATAAAGCCCTAGAGTCACCAAAAGTGATGACAGGATGTAATAATGGCAATAAAGTCCATACACCCACTAAGAGGTCATAAGGGGTGGTAACAAATGAAAGTGGGAGGTTCTGGACGCTGGGACTCGGCATCACGTCTCCTCTTGAAACACATGACACCATTAGACCTATGGGAATTGAATCACATGAAAGAGAGGCTTGGAAGGCACTCATGATCATGTCTCCTCTTGAAACACATGACACCATTAGACCTATGGGAATTGAATTACATGACAGAGAGGCTTGGAAGGCACTCGGGTCCGCCAACTTGGATGACCCCGGAAGTGCCAATGCAAACAAGCCTGGGAGCTGGATTCTCATCAGAGGGGTCCTTGTCCCTATATAAAGGAGTCTGGCTGCAGTGGGCAAGTACCCCAGACGAAGTCTTGTATGACGAAAAGCGTCGGGGGCACTCCACTGCCGCCATTTTTTACTTGCAAGCGCTTTTTATTCTGAAATGTAAGTGTTTTTCCTTTTAATAAAATTTTTTATGGTTTACAGAATTACGCTATGAGCCCCTTCTTCATTACATGTGGGTAATGTCCGTTGGTGTCCGAGCTTCCATATGAAGAAGACCTTTTTTGGGATAGCAATGTTACAACTTCACCATTCACCAGCCCTTGGTTCCCCACCTTCATTGCTAGGAGGGTCCCAACTTTCTGGTAAGCCTCCAGTCATCCCGGGTGGTGGTTTCGCACAAGTGTCTGTCAGCACATGTTGGATTACATTCAGAAATCCTTCACGAGTATATGTTTTGGAATTTATCACCATTGCAACATTTATGTCCATCGTGCCTGTATATTCAGTTTTGGACTTTATTGCCATTATTACATCCTGTCATCACTTTTGGTGACTCTAGGGCTTTATAATATAAGTGTTCTATATGTATGAATGTTCACAAAATATACAAAACACTACCTTTCACAATTTATTTTGCTATTTTATGTGGTAAAGCAATATTTTCTTTCTCATTTTTTAGCGCTACACCTGGTTATATATGATTTATTACAAATTTTCTATTTGTTGTGTTAGCTGCTTACATTTATGATTTTTTTGGAGTAAGCGCATGGTTTTTAGGTTTTTTATGGAGATAATATGGAAATGTGGTCACCTGCAGTCTGCTGTGGTTTGCTTTGTGCAAATCGCTGAAGTGCAAGAGCGGAAGTGCCACTTATTTAAAGAACCCCACTTCTTTGGTAGAACCCCCTGTATGTGCAGCCCCCTGTATGTGTTCCCCCGTAAAGAAGGCCTTGTTTTATACTGTGTTGGGTGTGGGTTGAATCTGGCAATTAATCAATCAGTAGGTGATATTGGGCACACAGCTAGCAGAGCAAAACTTTCACACTACAATCAAACTGCTAGAGGACCAAGAGTCCAAAATTGTAAAGATAAGGGAACCCATAATTCAGGTAAGACTTAATAGCTAAATAAACATTGAAATAATGTGAGCATGGCTACAGATAGAGTTGAAACAGCGGTGACAAACAGATTTACCAAATATGAATGTAAGCAGTCAGTTAATGTTCAGTTTGAAGAACATGGGAGTATAAACGCAGATTTACCAAATATGCAAGTAAGCATTAACTGACATTAACATGAACATTAACTGACTGCTTACATGCATATTTGATAAATCTGTGTTTATACTCCCATGTCCTTTAAACTGAACATTAATTGACTGCTTACATGCATATTTGGTACATCTGCGTTTATACTCCCATGTCCTTCAAACTGAAAATGAACTGACTGCTTACATGCATATTTGGTAAATCTGCATTTATATGCCTTCATCAGATGGGGCGATGTCACCCCTGTAAAAGCCAAATTTTGAAGATGCACACAATTTGGGAGTCAAAATGGGTATTTCCCTCCTGATCCCATGCCTAATGTCAACATGTGCTAGCTCCCATTATGGGGGATCAATGTGTTAAGAGTTAAGAGGAAGGGGTTGCACCCACAAAATGCGTACATTGATATCCCCTGGTGGCAGATAGCACATGTTGACACACTGTGTGCATCTTCAAAATTTGGCTTTCAAAATGTACAAAAAATATTTTTGTTTAGTACAAAAAAAGTTACAATGGTGGCATTTTGAAGATATTTAGATTCTCCCCAACACATCAATCATGTTTTTCATTTGTTGTTCACGAACATTGAGTTTATTCCTTATTCCTTCACGATTCCACACCATGAGGTCCTGGATTAGGATTTGGGCACTTGCACTTGTGAAATGTCGAGCTTGCTCTTCCACAACCAGCACATCACCTAAAAATTTTAGTAAAAACATGTATTATAAATATGCAGCCATACATATATTACCTGAAGCTGGGGTTGTCATACACTCACTTGTTGTGGTGACAATTTCGCCCATTTCCTCCACCTCTCCTTCCTTCAGATCTTTGGGGTGTGGTGTTGTGCTGAGTTCCCCTTCTTTCTGAGGTGTGGGGTTCCTGGTGTCCTCTGAGTGGTGTCCTTTGCTCCCCTATGAGAATGAAACAAAATGTATACTTAGCACACAGATATTTGAGTCCAGAAATAGAAATATGAAACATTGCTGGGAAGTGGGGTACAATTGTCTGTTTTGGCAGAGTTCCAAGCTGAAGACCTGATTTT
The DNA here is from genome assembly GCF_042186555.1 of Aquarana catesbeiana. NCBI lineage: Eukaryota > Metazoa > Chordata > Amphibia > Anura > Ranidae > Aquarana > Aquarana catesbeiana. The sequence continues at coordinate 771,986,368 of NC_133324.1, forward strand.
TTACCTTACCAAACTGGAATACTTACCTTTTTGTGACAATTTTCACACATGGAGACACCCCAAGTATCCACTGGAGTACCTGTGTGGAACACCTTAAAAAGTTTGTTCCCACAATAGTGCTCCTGAGTCCAGATGTGTAAACAGCTGCTGAGTGTCCTCTCCTTACATTACATGGAATCAAGCTTGCATTTCATTCTAGTTACAAACACATCTAGACAGCAATGTACAAAACGTATTTTTATAGAAATAGGCATGACCAAATGTATTTAATCTGTATCTGCCCAAAACATTGTATTTAATGAGTGAACGATGTTTACTATGACCGATTACTGTACCCACGAACGTGAAAGTCACCATTTTAAACTGTACAACAGTAAAGAAAAGCACATGAAGCAGCATGCAAGTAATAATAATCAGAACACATGACAACTACTTACTTTTACAAAGCACTTTCTTGATCCTTCTATACTGATCCTGCTCCCTCAGTTTCAGGTCTGACCAGTTTTTCCTCATTGCCCCCCCACCCCAAAGCACCTTGTCCCCATGTTGATGAGGACAAGGGCCTCTTCCCGACAACCCTGGCCGTTGGTTGTCGGGGTCTGCAGGCGGGGGGCTTATCGGAATCCGGGGGCCCCCCTTAATAAGGGGGCCCCCAGATCCCGGCCCCCCACCCTGTGTGAATGAGTTTGGGGTACATGGTACATGGTACCCCTACCCATTCACCTAGGCAAAAGTGTCAGTATAAAAAAAACACATTACACAGGTTTTAAGAATAATTTATTAGTCAGCTCCGGGGTCTTCTTCCGACTTCGGGGGGTCTCCTTCCGACTTCTCCCGGTGTTCGGCCTCTTCTCCCGGGCCCCGCCGCTATCTTCTTCCAGCTCTATTGCCAGCGAGGGGCCCGGTCTGCTGCCGCTGTCTTGTCGCCGCTGTCTTGCCGCCGCTGTCTTGTCGCCGCTGTCTCGCCGCTTCTTCTCTTCTTTTCTTCTTCCCCGATGTTGACACGACGCTCTCTCCGGCTCGAATGCTGTGTGCGAGCTGCGGAGCCATTTATATAGGCGGTAACCCCGCCCCCTTACGACGTCATGGTCCCAGCATGCGCAGGGACTCTGGCGTCATAAGGGGGCGTGGCCCCAGAGTTCCTGCGCATGCTGGGACCATGACGTCGTAAGGGGGCGGGGTTACCGCCTATATAAATGGCTCCGCAGCTCGCACACAGCATTCGAGCCGGAGAGAGCGTCGTGTCAACATCGGGGAAGAAGAAAAGAAGAGAAGAAGCGGCGAGACAGCGGCGACAAGACAGCGGCGGCAAGACAGCGGCGACAAGACAGCGGCAGCAGACCGGGCCCCTCGCTGGCAATAGAGCTGGAAGAAGATAGCGGCGGGGCCTGGGAGAAGAGGCCGAACACCGGGAGAAGTCGGAAGGAGACCCCCCGAAGTCGGAAGAAGACCCCAGAGCTGACTAATAAATTATTCTTAAAACCTGTGTAATGTGTTTTTTTTATATTGACACTTTTGCCTAGGTGAATGGGTAGGGGTACCATGTACCCCAAACTCATTCACACAGGGTGGGGGGCCGGGATCTGGGGGCCCCCTTATTAAGGGGGGCCCCCGGATTCCGATAAGCCCCCCGCCCGCAGACCCCGACAACCAACGGCCAGGGTTGTCGGGAAGAGGCCCTTGTCCTCATCAACATGGGGACAAGGTGCTTTGGGGTGGGGGGGCCCCGCAGGGCGCCCCCCCTCCCCCAAGGCACCCACCCCCCCATGTTGAGGGCATGCGGCCTGGTACGGCTCAGGAGGGGGGGGCGCTCGCTCGTCCCCACCCCCTTTCCTGGCCGGCCGGGCTGCGTGCTCGGATAAGGGTCTGGTATGGATTGGGGGGGACCCCCACGCCGATTTTTCGGCATAGGGGGTTCCCCTTACAATCCATGCCAGACCTAAGGGCCTGGTATGCTCCTAGGGGGGAACCCACGCCGGTTTTTTCATTTAAAATTTGGCGCGGTGTTCCCGCCTCAGGATTCATACTAGACAGCTGTCAGCGCTGCCTGTCACTCATCGCGGAAGGAAAACAAAGTTTTCCTTTCCCGATGAGTGAGCCATCTCGGCGCTGGCTCCTGCGACGGGGCTCGTAGGTGTCAAATCTCGCCGAGAAGTGCGGCGAGATTGACACAATATCGCGGTCACCTACTGTAGTCAATTAACAATGTATTTTATCAGCTCCATAGCTTTACCCCAAACACCCCCTAAAATGTTTTTAAATGTGATTTGTGCTTTAAATTCAGGCAGAGTGCCAGAGGCTTTTCTTGGGGTTCCCCAAATCATTTTTAACCCTCCCTCCCCCAACTGCTAAGTCAGCTGATACCAATTCTCTATCTATCCTCAATCATCTATCTGCTAACTTTGCCAAACCCATACACACTATACCCACCTCTTTTGTGGTCAGATTTATGGATGAATTCCCCAAAGCATGTAGTGCAAGGGCCTGCCTGAATACTTTCAAATGGCACTGTTTAAAGTTTCTGTATACTATTATTATCTTGATAGGTAATAGCAGAATGTCCAAATGTGCTCAAATGTGTACAATGTGTATTTATATCTTTGTATTATGACACTTCTTACCTGCCCAGTGGGCTGCCAATAGTGTAACTAAGGAGGGGCTGTTCAAAGTAATACCCATTATTTAGGCTTTCATCTCTCAATGAAGTGGAGAGGGTTACCTGTCCAAGAGTTCCCCCCCTATAATGTTAGAAATGGCCCATGAGAGGGGGGGGGGAAATCTGATAGGTGTACCTTATACTTTGGTCTTTAAAAACTCCCTCTAATAAATGTTATCTTGATGTTGGCCAAGAATGTTTGTGTCTAATCAGCTTTCCCTGTTTATGTGCAAAATGACTAAATTTTTTTTTTTGTTTGAATGTGGCCTCCCACTTTGCCCAGCGGTGGGACTTTCCTAACTGCGGAGGGGCAATTGATGGGAAACACGTCCACATCGTCCCACCACCCAACTCGGGGTCATACTATTATAATTATTAGGGGTTCAATAGTATTGTGATGTTGGCGGTGGTGTCGGCTACTTATGAGTTCCTGTATGTGGATGTGGTGAAGAATGGCCGAATGTCCGATGGTGGAGTCATCACCCAGATGGAGTTCTACAGGCATTTCCAGAATGGCAGCTTGGACTTGCCACCTCCAGAAGACAATGTGGAAGGACTCCCATTCGTCTTCATTGTGGATGAAGAATTTACGTTGGGGGACCATCTTATGCGGCCATTCCCGATGAGGACCCTCACCCTGGACCAGAGGGTTTTTAATTACCAGCTGGCCAGAGCCAGAAGAGTGGTGGAGAACACGTTTGGAATCATGGCCAGCCGGTTCCGCCTATTTCTTACACCCATACATATGGCGGAGTATAAACTGAATCATATAATCCTGGTGTGCTGTGTTCTACACAACTTTTTACGGCAACATTCTGCCAACTATGCTGGCTCAGTTGGGCCTGAGGCTGGAATTCAAAATGAAACAACCCTGACGGCACTTGAAAGTGGCCGTCCTGGCTTGCCCCCCCACGTGCCCGTGATGTCTGGCTAAGATACCTTGAATTTTTTGCGGGTAGGGCGGCTATCAATATGCCAGACAATGTCTGAAACCCTTTTCAAATAAAAAAAAACTACTCAAATCTTTGGTGACATTCACTGCTTGTGTTTGTTTTAGCTGACCCTGACAGAAATGTGATGAGTCCTGAAAATGGCGTGATTGTGTAACCTTACAAAGCACTGTTGGGTGTTATTTACTAAAGGCAAAGACACTTTGCACTACAAGTGCAGTTAAAACTGCACTTATAGTGCAAAGTGGATTTTCCCTTAGGAAATAACACCCATTGTCACAGAAAACACCAATTAGAGCACCACAAAAGTGTTGGAGCGTTGAAACAATAATCCACACATTCTTGATTAACAAACATGTGCATTTAGAAAAGGTTTTTAAACAAACCAACATGTTGTATAACAATTTTTGGGGTCACATTAGAAAAAGTAGAAATGTCCATTTAAGATAAAACAGGCATGTTTTAAAACCAACAAGAAAGACACAAATCTTGAACTTACAAAGCTCACATTTGGTAGAACTTGAAGGCAATATCAGACATGAGTATTTACAAACTGTGTTTGATATTGCGTTCAGATGGGGTGAAGTCACCCCAGGAAAAGCCACATTTTGAAGATGCACACAAATTTACAAATGTCAACATGTGCTACCTGCCATCACGGCGGATCAAGGGACGTGTTTTGGGGCTGCAACCCTTTCCTCACAGCTACTTTATTATTGAGGAAGGGGTTGCACCCCCAAAACGCCTACATTGATCTCCCGTGATGGCAGATAGCACATGTTGACACACTGTGTGCATCTTCAAAATTTGGCTTTTCTCAAATTTGTCAAAAAATGTCAAAAATTTTTAGCACACAAAAAACTTTGGAGGGGTTTTAAACTCTCCCTAAAACATCAATGATGTTCTTCATTTTTTGTTGAACATCATTGATGTTTTTCTGGATGTTTTCCAAGTCCCTATTACACCCCATGATCTCCCCAATCAGGATCTGTGCACTTTCCGAGGTGAAAGGATCTGGATCCACAACATCACTATCACCTAAAAAGATAGAAACCAAAAAACACCATGTATTATAAATATGCCGGCATCCATCTCTTACCTGAGCCTGTGGTTGCAGACACTCACCTATTGTGGTGCCAATTTCCACCACGTCTTCCTCCTCCTGCTCTGCTTGTCTTGGGTGGATTTCCCCTTCTTCCAGAGGTGGGGGGTCTCTGGTCTCCTCGGATGAGGGGTGTCCTCCGAGTCAGAACAGCTGCTGAGTGTCCTCTCCTTACACAGAATCTAGTTGGGATTTCATTCTAGTAACAAACCCATCTACACAACCAAATTATTTTCAGACAAGTAGGCCCAAAAAAATGTGGGCAAATGCATATGGCCAAACAATGGTGTTTTCTAGGCCGAACGAAAAATGTTTGATACGAACGAATAATGTGCCCATGAACATGAAAGTTGACCTTTAAAACTGGATAACAGTTAAGAAAAGCACATGGAGCAGCACGAACGTAATAAACATAAAGAATAGGAACACAGCACAACTACTTACTTTTATGCAGCACTCTCCGGATATTTCTGTACTGCTCGTGCTCTCTTAATTTGAGGTCCGACCACCGTTTCCTGAGCTGATCTTTCGATCGTCGTACCCCGAAATTACGGTGCAGACTCTTGACCACTTTCGCCATGATCTTGGCCTTTCTGACATTGGGGTTGGGGTAAGGTCCATACTTCCGTCGTAGTCGGCCCTCTTCAGGATGTCGAGCATCTCCAACGTCTCCCCAAAGGACATATTTGATGCCTTAAATCATATCGGATTGGGACGTTTCTGGCTCCGAGCTTTCCTCCTCCTACTCCTCGTTGGTGTAATTATCTGACACCTGCTGTGACTCCGCCATGTGCTCTTCCCCACTGCGATGAACGAGAAGGGGCAGGGAATAGACTAGAAAGAACGTCGGAGCGGGCGGAGTTTCACGCATGCGCAGTGTCTATAAAGCGTAACACGCGTGCGTAGTACGTACGATATGTGAGTGGAGGAAGGAGTAACGGAGGCAACGATCGTGATTGCGAAGATAAGATTTAACATTGGGCCTATACTGCTTCTAGATTGAGGCCTGTATTTGCACAAGTTTAGAAGATTTTAGGCTGACATTAGGGTTTGTCTTGTGTTGTGTCTTGCCGTGAGAATGGATATCTTGAAAGATAAGGACTTTATGCCAATCTTCATTGATATGTTCAGGGAGCTGCCCTGTCTATGGGAGATAAACCACCCTGAATATAAGAACCAAACAAAGAGGAAGGCAGCGCTGGATAATTTGTTGGAATTTGTGAAGACGGTGATCCCCACGGCAGACATCACCTATTTGAAGATCCTAATTGGTGGCCTGAGGAGCACTTATCTAAGGGAGCACAAGAAGGATTCCCAGAGATCAGGAGCTGCAGAAGACATTTATGTCCCCAGGCTGTGGTACTATGGCAGACTGCATTTTCTGGCAGGTCAGACTGAACCCAGGCCAGCACTCTCCACTCTTCCTTCCATGCTTCCTTCCCCCCCAGCTGAGGCTCCTGATGCCCAACCTGGGCCTTCCAGACAGCAACATGTCGAGGAGCCTAGCTTGAGCCAGGTATAGCATTCCTCTAAATCTTCATGGTTGTCCAATCAATGATGTTAACTAGATGTTAGTTTGGAGTACTAATTTATGATTGTGATTGATGATGAAAAAACTAAAACCATGTCCCTTTTTCATACACAGGGAAATCTCAGCCAGGAGGTGGCCGGACCAAGCAGGCTGCCTGATATCTAGGTCCCTACCCTCCACCTTCAAAGACAAAGTGGCAGGAAGAGAAGTTACCTGGAGGAGGCTCACATAGGCCTATTTTTGGGAGGCTACAGAGGCCCTGAGAACCCCCCACATTGTGGTGGAGGACTTTGCTGGCATAACTGCCTGCAAAATGATGCAGATGGAGGAGGGCCAATGACTCCTGTCTGAGTCCTTAATTTTGGAAGCTCTCAATAAGGGGTTGAGGGGCCAAATAACATGTGCTACCCACATTTGTGACCTCACACATAGTCCTCTTCCTCCTCCTCCTCCAGGTCCTACTCCTCCTCCTCCTCTTCCTCCTCTGGGTCCTACTCCTCCTCCTGCCACATCTCCAACACCAGAGCCACAGCCGGGAAGGAAGCGTGGAAGGAAGACCAGAGAGTGATGACCTGGGTTCAGTCTGGTCTGGCAAAATATGCAGCCTCTTGTAGTACCACAGCCTGGGGACACAGATGTCATCTGCTGCTTTCATGATCTCTGGGACTTCTGGACCAGACTGCACTCCCTTAGATATGGACTCCTCAGGCCACCAATTTTGCTGGAAAAGAATTGATGTCTGCCCTGGGGGCCAAAGGCTTCGCCAATTTCTGCTGTTTCTCCAGCATTGCCTCCCTCTTTGTTTGGTTCTGAGCCCTTAATAGAGGAATTTTTGTTTCAATTATACTCGCCTATGTGTGTTTTCCTTCAAAAAGGACAGTTTGCTTGTGAGTAAGCAGGTACATTTCAAAAATACAATGTGAAATTAACAAGGGACACCAACACCAAGCAATCTCCTTGAGATTAAATAATACAAGATATCAATGATGTTGTGGTAACTTGACACACAAAACACACACAAAAATATTATGGAGTAAAACCCCCCCAAAAAATTAAAAAAAAAACAGCCTTGAAAAAAAAACATCAGCCTAGAAAAAAATACAAAACAAAAATAAAACAACAAAAAAGAAATTTGGTCAAATGTGACAAATCAAAATATATTGAGGGAATCACGATAAATAATAAAGAAAGAAGTTTGTGAGAAGTCTGTGTGAATATGAGCAGCAAAACTACTTAATTCTTCTCACATTATAAAGAAGAAGAGAGTGTGCTGTATTAAACAATTTAAAACATTGCAGTGTGACGAAAGTGCTGTATCCATTCCAAACGCTAATTTTACCAGACCGAGCTGTTCCGTCTTGGAATTTCTTCTGCGCATGCATGGCACTTTGTGCCTCGGAATTGGCCACACACGGCCGGAATTGACGCAATCAGATTTTGTTGTCGGAAAATTTTATAGCCTGCTCTTAAACTTTGTGTGTCAGGAAATCCGATGGAAAATGTCCGATGGAGCCCACACACAGTCGGAATTTCCGACAACACGCTCCAATCCCACATTTTCCATCGGAAAATCCGACTGTGTGTATGGGGCATTACACTGACCTACCTGACATACACACACTGACCTACCTGACATACACTGACCTACCTGACATACATACACTGACCTACCTACACTGACCTACCTGACATACATTGACCTACCTGACATACATACACTGACCTACCTGACACACACTGACCTACCTGACATACACTGACCTACCTGACACACACTGACCTAAACTGACCTACATATACATTATTTTTTATTTTAGAGATATTGCACATAGGGTCCTACAAAAGCTCCAAAAGAAGCCATGATCATGGCGAAACATGTAGAGGCAACCAACTTTTGTAATACGACCGCCTAACCTTTATGTGTTGTTTTAATTTAATTTTAAACCATGTTTTATATTAATAAAACTGATGGGATTGTTAATGCTGTTTAAGAAATTTTTTCTGCACCTTAAAACTCCCATCCCTGTTTCCTATTTGTTTACACTGTTTGTAGATGTGAAAAAGTGACAGTTTTAACCAATAAGTGCAAAGATATTTTGAAAATACAGTCACTTGTCTGAAAAAAAAAGATTATTAGCATCCTGGTAAACGTGATTGTGTTTATTGCTTTAGGACCTGTCCTCTCTTTGAGTCTATTCCAGCGTCATCTTTTTTAATTGGAGCTTGAAATGGAATTTACACAGCACAGAATACTGTAATGTGACAAGTGATTCTAATCCAGCTCCTAAAGACAATGAGGTACCTGCAGACATTTTTATAAAATCTAAAGATACACTAAGCAGATTTCTTGAACTTAGCACTGCTCTTTCCTGGATATTTCTTGGATGATATTGGCAGCACAGTGATTGATAAACATTATAATGTTTTAAATACTGTATTCAAATGTAAAGCTTTATTCTTACAATCACAAACAACTAATATAATATTGCAGTTGATTAATGTGGTTATTATCTGTCATCATTGTCCTTTGTATACATGTATCTTTCTAATTGAATATTTTTGCTATTGTTCATAAAAAGAAAAATGATAAGCATATTGCTTGAATGTAACAACATTGAATTCTTTGAGTGGACACTGGTGAATGGTAGGCATAGTGTGAATAGTATATTTACCATTTAGGGATCATAGAGATGATTTATACCACTCTCGACACAATAGTATGGATTTTCTGCTGCATTAGACATCAGTTGTACGCTTGAGTCTGATTTATTGTATCAGGCGCAGTAAGCCCTGAAATGATTCAATGTATGTTTTTACTTCCATTTATTCACTCTGTAGTATTTAAAAGCAGTTTGCTGCTCTGCATTATCCATCACATCTTCTTCACGCAGCTGTACCTGACATTGCAGTTGTCCGATATTACATGAAAAGTCTTATGAAAATTTAATGTAACCTTTTATCAAGACATCTAAGGAAGCTTCGCTTTTTTTATTGTGGTGGTAGCAGACATGAATTGCATTAAATGGTTAGGTACCCCTCGTTATAAAAAAGCCTAGAATAGAAAATATATTAAAGAGGAGCGCAAGTCATTATTGTGTTTATTGTGTTTATTAAAAGTCAGCAGCTACAAAAACTGTACCTGCTGACTTTTAATAAACAGACACTCACCTGTCCCAGGATCCAGTGATGTGCTCGCCAAGCCATCCATTTATTTCATATTCTGTCTCTGGCATCTCAACTGTGGGCATCTGGCTGTGACAGCTTTCAGCTTCACAGCCGGGTACCCACTGCACATGCAGGAGCCGTGCTGCACATTGTGAATAGTCCCGAAGTCACCTGGAACCTGTGATGTGTCCTAGATGATTGCAGGGAGGGAGGGGGCGAGGAGAACTTTGACTAGGTGATCCGAATGGAAGTCGGGGAGGGTACCTGTCAAAACCAGGTACCCCGTTCCTTTTCCTGTCCCCTCAAAAAATGCCATTTGGGGAAGAGGAGGGGGAGGCCTTAAAGCAGAACATCCCCTTTTAGGTGGTGCTCTACTTTCTACTTACTTTCGTGAATTGAAAGTGGCAACTATTGATATATGTGTGCTGATGACTTTACATGGTGACATCTGAAAAAGAATCCATGGAAGAGGCAGTTTAAAATGAAGAGGATGTAGTTTAGAGAAGTAATGATGAAAGGGAGGCTGCTGCCCACAATACTCAGTATAATTTTCATCTCTCAGTAACTGATAGAAGGTATATGACTTCTTATGAATGCTATGTGCAACATCTTAAGGCTGAAATCCAGGCAAACGGCTAAATACACAGTTGGAATACACATATGGCAACTGTATTACCAGTTAAGCATTTACATTTCTGTCCATCCAGTCCTGAGATTTTCACTGCTACACAGCACGGCCAGTCATGTGACCTTACATTTCAGTTTTATGCCCCGTACACACGGTCGGACATTGATCGGACATTCCGACAACAAAATCCTAGGATTTTTTCCGACTTGTTTTGCGTACACACGGTCGCACAAAGTTGTCGGAATTTCCGATCGCCAAGAACGCGGTGATGTCAACCACATATGACAAGACTAGAAAAGGCCATTTCAGAACCAAGCGTGGCACCCTTTGGGCTCCTTTTGCTAATCTCGTGTTAGTAAAAGTTTGGTGAGAGACGATTCACGCTTTTTCAGACTCGTGGCTTTCAGATCGTTTTCTGTTTGTGCTTGTGGGTTTGTATCTGCTCTTCAGTGCGTGCAAGCAAGCTACGCGTGACTCAGTCATTGTGTTCTTGTTCGTTCGTTACTGTTTTTCAGGTCGCTCTTCACAGGCCTTGCTGTTCTTCAGTGCATTCTGTTACTTAGTTCTGAGCAGCCAACCGTTTTCTAGCCATGTTGCATATACGTACTCCTCGTAGAGTTCGTGCTGTGCGGGGGCTTGGTGTTGGGGTCCTGACCTTGACGCAAGTCCAGTCCATGAACAGGGTGGGGAGGAGTTCATGGACCAAGAATTGGTTGCTTCAGCGTGACCAGTTCTCTCATATGCCTTTGCTCCGTGAGATCCGTGAGAATAATCCTGATGGTTTCAGGAACTTTCTCCGGATGATGGACCCCATATTTTACCGTTTGTTGGCTTTCTGACCCCCTATATCAGCAGGCAGAATACCTGCATGAGGCAAGCCATCACTCCGGAGCAGAGGCTCGTCGCTACCCTGTGGTACTTGGTGACAGGGAGAAGTCTGCAGGACTTGAAGTTCTCGACAGGCATCTCCCCCCAGGCTCTGGGGATCATTATCCCGGAGACCTGTTCTGCCATCATACAGGTCCTGCAGAAGGAGTATATGAAAGTAAGATTTTTATCCTTTAATATCACATTTTATTGTATATAATGTTTGCCAATATTTTGTATTTCTTTCCTCATTCCCTAATTACCATGATTGTAATATGCTGTGAATGTCCCCTTTGTCCTCATGCATGCTGGAATTTTATGTTTTTTTTTTTTTGTCCTTCATACATATTTGCCTTCACTTACCTCCCCAGCATGGTCTCCTGCCCTATATTCACATCATGTAGTCACTTAACAATGTATTTTATCAGCTCCATAGTAGTGCTTTACCCCAAACAACCCCTAAAATGTTTAGAAATGTGATTTGTGCTTTAAATTCAGGCAGAGTGCCAGAGGTTTTTTTTTGTGGTGTCCCCAAATCATTTTTAACCCTCCCCCCCCCCCAACTGCTAAGTCAGCTGATCCCAATTCTCTATCTATCCTCAATCATCTATCTGCTGACTTTGCCAAACCCATACACACTATACCCACCTCTTTTGTGGTCAGATTTATGGATGAATTCCCCAAAGCATGTAGTGCAAGGGCCTGCTTGTATACTTTCAAATGGTACTGTTTAAAGTTTTTGTATCCTATTATTATCTTGATAGGTAATAGCAGAATGTCCAAATGTGCTCAAATGTGTACAGTGTGTATTTATATCTTTGTATTATGACACTTCTTACCTGTCCAGTGGTCTGCCAATAGTGTAACTAAGGAGGGGCTGTTCCAAGTAATACCCATTATTTAGGCATTCATCTCTCAATGAAGTGGAGAGGGTTACCTGTCCAAGATCCCCCCCCCCTATAATGTTAGAAATGGCCCATGAGAGGGGGTGGGGGGGATATGATAGGTATACCTTATACTTTGGTGTTGTAAAATTCCCCTTAATAAATGTTATCTGGATGTTGGCCAAGAATGTTTGTGTCTAATCTGCTTTCCATGTTTATGTGCAAAAATACTAATTTATTTTTGTTTTCTTCAAGTTTCCTTCCACGCCACAGGAATGGCAGACTGTGGCCTCCCACTTTGCCCAGCAGTGGGACTTTCCTAACTGTGGAGGGGCAATTGATGGGAAACACATCCACATCATCCCACCACCCAACTTGGGGTTGTACTATTATAATTACAAGGGGTTCAATAGTATTGTGATGTTGGCGGTGGTGTCGGCTAATTAAGAGTTCCTGTATGTGGACGTGGGGAAGAATGGCCGGATGTCCGATGGTGGAGTCATTGCCCATACGGAGTTTTACAGGCGTCTCCAGAATGGCAGCTTGGACTTGCCACCTCCAGAAGAGAATGTGGAAGGACTCCCATTCGTCTTGATTGCGGATGAAGCATTTGCGCTGGGGGACCATCTTATGCGGCCATTCCCGATGAGGACCCTCACCCCGGAACAGAGGGGTGAAGGTCCTAATTACCGGCTGTCCAGAGCCAGAAGAGTGGTGGAGAACACATTTGGAATCATGGCCAGCCGATTCCACCTATTTCTTACACCCATCCATTTGGCGGAGTATAAACTGAATCATATAATCCTGGCCTGTAACTTTTTATGTCAACATTCTGCCAACTATGCTAGCTCAGTTGGGCCTGAGGCTGGAATTATAAATGAAACAACCCTGACGGCGCTTGAAAGTGGCCGTCCTGGCTTGCCCTCCCTGAGTGTCCGTGATGTCCGATTAAGATACCTTGAGTTCTTTGCGGGTAGGGGGGCCATCAATATGCCAGACAATTTGTGAAACCTTGATCCAATAAAAAAAAAGCGCAAATCGTTGGTGACATTTACTGCTTGTGTTTGTTTTAGCTGACCCTGACAGAAATGTGGTGAGTCCAGAAAATGGCGTGATTGTGTAACCTTACAAAGCACTGTTGGGTGTTATTTACTAAAGGCAAAGACACTTTGCACTACAAGTGCATCTGAAACTGCACTGAAACTGCACTTGTAGTGCAAAAAGGATTTGCCCTTAGGAAATAACCCCCATTGTCACAGAAAACAGCAATTACATCACCACAAATGTGTTGTAGCGTTGAGACAATAATCCACACATTCTTGATTAACAATCTTTTTAATACCAGAACAATCACATGTGCATTTAGAAAAGGTTTTTAAAACAAACCGACATGTTTGTTGTATAACAATTTTTGGGGTGGCATTATCAAAAATAGAAATGTCCAAGATAAAACAGGCATGTGTAAAACCAACAAGAAAGACACAAATATTGAACTTACAAAGTTCACATTTGGTAGAACTTGGAGGCAATATCAGACATGAGTATTTAGGAACTGTGTTTGATATTGCGTTCAGATGGGGTGAAGTCACCCCAGCAAAAGCCAAATTTGGAAGATGCACACAAATTTCCGAATGTCAACATGTGCTGGCTGCCATCACGGGGGATCAAGGGACGTCTTTTGGGGGAGAAACCCCTTCCTCTCAGCTACTTTATTATTGAGGAAGGGGTTGCACCCCTGAAACGCGTCCATTGATCTCCTGTGATGGCAGATAGCACATGTTGGCACACTGTGTGCATCCTCCAAATTTGGCTTTTATAAAAATCGCTAAAACATTTTGAACATTGTAGCACACAAAAAAAGAAAGTGATTTGGAGTTGTTTTAAACTCTACCCAAAACATCAATGATGTTCTTATTTTTTTGAATAACATCATTGATGTTTTTCTGGAGGTTTTCCAATGCTAAATTACACCCCATGATCTCCCCGATCAGGATCTGGGCACTTTCTGATGTGAAAGGATCTGGATCCACAACATCACGATCACCTAAAAAGAGAGAAACCAAACAAAAACAGGTGTAAAAAATTTGCCGCCATCCATCTCTTACCTGAGCCTGTGGTTGCAGACACTCACCTGTTGTGGTGACTAGTTCCACCACGTCTTCTTCCTCCTGCTCTTCTTGTGTTGGGTGGATTTCCCCTTCTTCCCGAGGTGGGGGGCTCTGGTCTCCTCGGATGAGGGGTGTCCTCCGAGTCTTTTCTCCCCTATGTAAAACAAAAATGGTATACTTAGCACACAGATATTTGATGGCAGAACTATAAATAGGAAACATTGCTTGGAAGTGGGGTACAATTGTCTATTTTGGCAGAGTTCCAAAATGTAGCATTTTCAGTGTCCTTTGTCAAGCTGCAGTACTTTACCTGTTTGGTACAAGCTTCACAGATGGAGACCCCCCTATAGTATACACTGGAGCACCTGTGTGGCCCCCCTAATAAAAATGGTGTTCTGGGGTCCCACACTAGTGCTCCAGCGTCCAGATGTGAAAACAGCTGCTCAGTGTCCTCTCCTTACACAGAATCTAGTTTGCATTTCATTCTAGTAACAAAGCCATCTACACAACCAAATTAGTTTCATACAAGTAGGGCGTAAAAAATGTGCCCAAATGCATATGGCCAAAACAATGGTTTTTTTATAGGCCGAAAGAAAAATGTTTGATACGAACGAATAATGTGCCCATGAACATGAAAGTTGCCATTTTAAAATGTACAACACTTTTAAGAAAAGCACATGGAGCAGCACGAACGTAATAAAGACAAAAAGAATAGGAACACCGCACAACTACTTACTTTTTTGCAGCACTCTCCGGATCTTTCTGTACTGCTCATGTTCTCATAATTTGAGGTCCAACCACCATTTCCTGAGCTGATCTTTCAATCGATGTACCCCGAAATTCCGGTGCAGACTTTTGACCACTTTCGCCATGATCTTGGCCTTTCGGACATTGGGGTTGGGGTAAGGTCCATACTTCCCGTCATAGTCGGCCTTCTTCAGGATGTCCACCATCTCCAACATCTCCCCAAAGGACATATTTGATGCCTTAAATCTTCTCCTTCTGGATCTGTACTTCTCCGGATCTGGGCTCCTCCTCGTTGCTGTAATTAGCACACACCTGCTGTGTCTCCGCCATGTGCTCTTCCCCCACTGCGCAGAATGAAAAGGGGCGGGGAACAGACTAGAAAGAACATCAGGGGCGAGCGGAGTTACACGCATGCGCAGTGTGTATAAAGCGGAACACGCGTGCGTATTACGTACGATCTGTGAGCGGAGGAAGGAGCATCGGAGGTGCCGATCATGATAACGAAGGTAAGATCTAAACTTGGGCCTATACTGCTTCGAAATTGAAGCCTATATTGTAACAAGATTAGGAGAGTTTGGCCTGACCTTAGGGTTTGTCTTGTGTTGTGTCTTGCAGAGAAAATAAATGGCTTCAATGACCACAATTTTCTCCCCCTGTTCATAGACAAGTACAGGGAGCTGCCCTGTCTGTGGCAGGTGAGACACCCCCATTACAACAATAAACAAAAGAGGCAGGCAGCACTGGAGAAACTGCTGGAGTTGGTGGAGCTGGTGGTCCCCACAGCAACCATCCCTTATTTAAAAACCAAAATTGGTGGGCTGAGGAGCACTTATCTTAGGGAGCGCAAGAAGGTCACGGATTCCCAGAGATCAGGAGCTGGAGCAGATGACGTTTATGTCCCCAGGCTGTGGTACTATGAGAGACTGCGATTTCTGTCAGACCACACTGAATTCAGGGAATCCCTCTCCACTCTTCCTTCCACTCTTCCTTCCACCCCAGCTGAGGCTTCCGATGTCCAACCTGGGCCTTCAAGCCAGGAAGAAGTGGAGGAGCCCAGCTGGAGTCAGGTATAGCATTGTTCTACAGATTTCTGTTCAATAAATAAATTATGTTTACTAGATGTCATTATTGATCACTAATTGCTGATTGCAAAAAGTGCTTTACATATCAATAGACATTAGTGGGCACCCAAAATTGGGACAAGAATGAAAAATGCTGGGCTCAGAATGATAGTCTGTTATATTTGTTAACATTCAATTTGCAACAGTAAGGAGGTGAAAATTGTGTGTGATTGATGAAAAAAATACTAAAACAATGTCCCTTTTTCATACACAGGAAGACCTCAGCCAGGAGGAGGTTGTGGAATGTGGCAACCAGGAGGAGGCGGGGCTAAGTTGCAGCCAGAAGGAGGCGGGGCTAAGTTGCAGCCAGGAGAAGCCTGGGACAAGTCGAAGTCTGACCGAATCGCAGGTTCCTCCCCTCTGCCTTCCATACAAAAGAGCGAGGAAGGCGACTCACATGCAGGATTCTGCGCTCAGGCTCATTCAGGAGGCTTCTGCGTCCCTCAGAGCCTTACCCACTCCTGAAGAGGCCTTTGCCTGCATGGCTGCCACAAAACTGCAGGGCATGCAGGAGGGTCAACGCAAGCTATGTGAGGACCTTCTGTATAAAGTCCTAAGTAAGGGGGTGAGTGGGGAACTAACACCCAATACCCACCTAAGTGAGTTGGCCCCTCCTCCTCCTGCTGCCACAACTCCACCACCAGAGCCACAGCGTGGAAGGAGGCGTGGAAGGAAGACAAGAGAGTGATGACCCTGGGTTCAGTCTGGTCTGGCAAAAGATGCAGTCTCTTGTATGACCACAGCCTGGGGACACAGATGTCATCTGCTGCTTTCCGGATCTCTGGGACTTCTGGACCAGACTGCACTCCCTTAGATAAGGACTCCTCAGGCCACCAATTTTGCTTGAAAATAGTTGATGTGTGCCCTGGGGGTCCAAGGCTTCTTCCATTTCTGCTGTTTCTCCAGCATTGCCTCCCTCTTTGTTTAGTTGTGAGCCCTTAATAAATGAAATTTTTTTTGAAAGTATACTCTCCTATGTGTGTTTACATTCAAAAAGGACAGTTTGTTGGTGACGATTCAGGTACATTTCTAAAGTACAATGTGAAATTAACAAGAGACAACAACACCAAACAATCTCCTACAGATTAAATATAACAACATATCAATGGTGTTGTGGTAATTCGACACACAAAACACACAAAAATATTCTGGAGTAAAAACTAAAAATACAATAAAACAAAGATCAGCCTTGAAAAAAATACAAACCAAAAAAAAAAATAATCTGCCTTAAAACAAAACAAAAAAAACGACACAAAAATAATGTTGTCAGATGTGACAAATCAAAATATATTGAGGGAATCCCGATAAATAGTAAAGAAAGAAGTTTGTGAGAAGTCTTCTCACATTATAAAGAAGAAGAGAGTGCGCTGTATTAAACCATTTTTAACATTGCACCGTGACGAAAGTGTTGTATCCATTGCGAACGCTAAGTTTACCAGACCGAGCTGTTCCATCTCGGAATTTCTTCTGAGCATGCGTGGCACTTTGTGTGTCGGAACAGGCCACACATGGTCGGAATTGACGCGATCAGATTTTGTTGTCGGAAAATTTTATAGCCTGCTCTCAAACTTTGTGTGTCGGAAAAGTCCGATGGAGCCCACACACGGTCGGAATTTCCGACAACACGCTCTGATCGGACATTTTCCATCGGAAAATCCGACCGTGTGTATGGGGCATTACAATTAGGCAACACAGGTCACACAGCCCAGGTATTGCCATTCGGTTCCTAGTCTGAGTGCTGCTTTACAAGAGGCTGAAATACAGTCAAATTAACATATTTATAGTTATGTTTAAATTGATTTGTAATTTCATTCAAAATAGATTTATTGCTGCATTTAAAATATATTTCCTTTTTAAAAAGAATATAAATGCTTTCTGTGTCTTTTCTGCTTCTTCTGAAATCTTCATCCAAAGTGAGCCTTCAGAGAGTTGGACCCCAGTTTGCAAAATGAATCACCTTTATTTGCATCCATATGGAGTTTAATTTCAGGCATTTCCACATATTAATTCAAATTAGAATGGCTTCTGCCTACCCAACTTCACCCACTACTTTGACTGCCCTCTTCAGGCTGCTGAGCGTAGTATTTTTGAGGGTTTTTCTGGCATTTTTGTGTGTGTTTTTATACAGCATTTTTGAGCTTTGCCGTAGAAAAAGGATTATCTGTTGCATTATTTGTTGCTAGGGTTTTCACCTTTTTTAGCTTTTCCATCAGCTTTTATAATTTTTTTTACTATTATTTTTCACTTATTATATTGAAAAAAACATTTTTTTTTCACAATTGTTTGTCTGTTTATAGCACAAAAAATAGAAAAGCACAGTGGTGATCAAATACCACCAAAAGAAAATGACATTTTATTTGGGTACAGTGTCGCACGCCAAACAATTGTCAGTTAAAGTGGTAGCTGAAGGGTTATAAGGATTATAACAGTGCTACATATAACAAAGGCAATTATGCAAAACTGATAAAATGTAGAAATGTATTTTATTACATAGAAACAATGTACATACAATATAAAAAAAAATATTATAAGCAGAGTAACTACATAGCGTATATACTGGCCAAAGTATCCTGGTATGGAAGATAGTCACTGACGAGTATCACATCTCTACATGTTTCGCCAACAATGGCTTCCTTATACTAATCAACAGTGTTCAAGGCGGCTCTAATAACAATAGATACACAAAAAAGGATTACAAGTTCATCATAAATGATTGGGTGATAATGATTGGGTAATAACAACAATTCATATATCGTGGTTCAAGGCTCCTTTCATCCCGCAATTCCCACCACACTTACCAAAAGGGAGCCCCAAGAGGAGTGCACACCAAAGAGTTCAATTTTGCGATGAAGGAGGTTCTGTGTAGCCACAGAGGGCATACAGGGGCCAGGCTACAAAAGAAGTGTATATTGCAATCAAGAGAGGAAAAACATAATACATACCATTGGGCAAATATCAGTCCAATATTTTAGGCTAACATAGCCTCTACTATACTTACACAAGCTCTGCTGCAATATAGCGTAGGTACAGGGGCGCCAAATATTGAAACCAATGACAAGAAAGTGTGGAAAAGTGACACTGTCATGTATAAACCACTATTGAAAAGAAAAAAGGGGATTGATATATATGAGGTAGTATAAGAAAAAATGGAAATTATAATGGCATGGTGGATGTAACACTGTGAATAAGCTTACAATGCAATCAAACATGCATATAAACTTACCACAGTTACGGTGTCCTCAACTTAGCACTTCACATAAGCTAATAATCCATCTATAATGAATGGATTATAACCAGGCATATTTCCACTTAACATCAAACTAACATACCAAAGAAGGAGGCAAAAGAAATGCCCCCACATCAAGAAAATTAAATAAATTAAGCCATCAATCATATTCAGAGTACAATCTAAACTCAGCAAACATGTCAACAGAATAGTCAAGCTAGGCTGTAACTTGGCAAAAGATGTGGTTGATAATTACCCAATATTCATGCAGTCTGTAGCAGTGATTGCCCCTCTTGTCCAGCTGATGGTGTGCTGCACAGGCTGGCCCAATATACTCCCCACTCGGTCGGCATCTGACGTCACCGACCGAGTGCGGACGTAAAGGGGCTACTGAACTTGCGTTGGGGAGGCCCTCAGCTCGCCTACAAACCCCACAATGCTGAGCAGCGTGCAGTGGCAGTCACGTGATGCATCTGCGTCACGTGACGCAGATCGTCCAATCCAAATGGAGAGCAGAGGAAACCCAATGCTCCAAATGTCTCGTAGTCAGGGATGATGGATTGGGCAGAGCAGGGTAAAATGATTTACCCATAAGGCCTATGGCAAGCCTCCCATTGCATAGCGCAGGCAGCCAAAGCGGGCCGATGTCCAAATGAACAGGGGCCTGGAGCATCCGTGTGGCCACACGTATTACCCACCATCCTCACAAAGAATACTCCGGGGCATCTCAAAGGTCCAAGTGGTGCAAGTGGTCCAAGGGGAGAAAGGTGTCACAGGATAAAAGGGGGAAAAAAGATGATTAGGGAGGGCAACCCAAAATAACCCAGCCAATGGGTGCCCGTCATCAACATGAACCACGATACATGAAGAAAACACAGTAACAGTGATTAAACAGTAAATTAAACGTGGACACAGAAAAATCGCATATAACAAAGTAGTCTATTACACAAAAAAAGGGTCATGCATATATATATATATATATATATATATATATATATACACATATACCAAATGGTTCACAGATCATTCTACAGACTTCCACACAATGCATTGAAATGTTCAATTTAAATACATATAACAGCATTGGTTGACCAAACGGAAGAAGTGGGAGGGTATTCCCTGAGAAGAAAGGCAGAGGGGAGGGATATGAAGCAAATATCAATGAACTGAATTATAAAAAGGATTTGAAATGTATGTATTCATTCAGCCCTGGATATATGGTAGCATCCAGGTTATAAATCCATCAAGTTTCTAATTGTAATAGAGTACAATCAATACTGCCACCTATCACATGTGTAGGCACACGCTCAAGGGCCATAAACGCGATCATATTGGTGTCAAAATTGTGTTGAAGCCCCACATGTCTACTGATGGCAGTGGTCATGAGGTGTTTGGAAATAGGAGTATTGTGATCTTTTATTCACTTATAAAAAGGGTGTTTAGTCTTTCCTACATAAGAACATCCGCATCAACATTTGGCTTAGTATACAACTCCAACAGTATGACATGTGACTCTATGCATAATGGTATGGGTGTGACCTTCAGGAAGAGTCACTTCATGGCCTCTGGAGATATAACAACAGATGTTGAATTTCCAACAGGCAAATGTGCCTGTGTGGGATAAGTGGTCCAGAGCCAGAGAGGAAAACTGGCTCCGGACCAGTCGATCCCTAAGAGATGGTGCTCGTCGGTAAGTAATCTCCGGATAGGGTTTAATAAATTTGTTAATAGTAGTATCTGCCATCAACAAGGGCCAGAATTTGGTTAATACATTTCTCACTTGGGTATGGCTATAACCTCTGGCTTTCAGTCTTGTGTATAGGTCCTTGGCAGCCTTATAAAAATCAGTGTCCAGAGTGCAATTCCTTCTGAGTCTTATAT
This sequence comes from Aquarana catesbeiana, assembly GCF_042186555.1. Classification (NCBI taxonomy): domain Eukaryota; kingdom Metazoa; phylum Chordata; class Amphibia; order Anura; family Ranidae; genus Aquarana; species Aquarana catesbeiana. Next base: position 772,007,234 of record NC_133324.1, read on the forward strand.
ATTGGCTGTAAGGAATACTTTGAAGCAGTGGCTTGGGGTGTGCACTGGTGGCATGTAAAATAGTATTCCCAACGGATGGTTTACGATATAGTGATGAATAGAGAAATCCCTTATCATCCACATAAATCTCTAAATCGAGAAAACTTTTTGCGTTGATTGCACTCCATGGTGAATTTAAGGTTAAAGTTATTCATAGTGAATTTGTCCATGAACTGCATGAGCTCATCCCTCGTATCAGACGCTCATCCCTCGTATCAGACCAAAAAAGTAAAATGTAATTGATATATCTTTGTCAGGAAATGACATGTGGAAGCAATTTAGAGCTTATGTAAGTATAGTAGAGGCTAGGTTAGCCTAAAATGTTGGACTGATATTTGTCCAATTATATGTATTAATTTTTTCCTCTCTTGATTGTAATACACACTTCTTTTGTAGCCTGGCTCCTGTATGCCCTCTGTGGCTACACAGAACCTCCTTCATCGCAAAATTGAACTCTTTGGTGTGCACTCCTCTTAGGGGTCCCTTTTGGTGAGTGTGGTGGGGATCGCGGGATGAAAGGAGCCTTGAACCACAATATATGAATTGTTGTTATTACCCAATCATTATCACCCAATCATTTATGATGAGCTATTAATCCTTTTTTGTGTATCTATTGTTATTAGAGCCTCTATGAACCCTGTTGATTAGTATAATCCCCTGAGGAAGCCATTGTTGGTGAAACATGTAGGGATGTGATACTCATCGGTAACTATCTTCCATACAAGGATACTTTTGGCCAGTATGTAACAAGTAGTTACTTTGCTTATAATATTTTTTTTATATTGTACGTGCATTGTTTCTATGTAATAAAATACATTTCTATATTTTTATCAGTTTTGCATAATTTCTTTTGGTATATGTGGCACCATTATAATCCTTATAACACTTCTGCTATCACTTTTACTACTGTAAAGAGATGAGATCCCAGATCTTTTGGGTCACTCAATCCACCCTTTTTGCACTTTCTATTTTGGTGTTTTAATGCACTGTTCCTTCTGTGCTTGGGTGACCCCTTCAGTTTGTACCTATTTTGTATGTATTTCATAATGAGCTTATAGATATATGTGATTACTGCTATTGCACAATTTGATTGATGTTGACTTTGAACTGTTCTATATCTCTCTACTTTTCTTTATTGTCCTATACAGCATAGTTAGAACATCCACCATGATGAAATTTTGTGGTGAGGCTTGGGAGGGATTTATGGCAAAGATGCAATCACCTCAGATTGCATCCAACATTACTGAGGCTGAACTTGATAGACCATTCATGAGGCTACAACGCCTCTTGGAGAAAAAAGTAAGAATTTACTGGCATAAACACTATTTTGAGAAATACTCAGAAAATAATATTGTCCCTTGGGGCTTATGAATTAAAATTTTCCTTAGAAAGGTTAATGACTCTCTCAAACAAATTTGGGAACAGAACCTTCAAACGTGTTCATTAGAAATAAACACTATACTCTTGACACTCAAATTAACATTTGGTATCAGGATCATGTTCTCATTGTTTCTTCCTCTACCTTTACTAAGAGACAAAAGGAACTTTGTGATCATCTTGAAGAATATACAGTGAGCATTATAAACACCAAGGAGGGTAAATTTCTCAGAGATAAATCAGCACAAAAATGGTTAGGCCTGCAAGTGGAACCAAATAGCGTACAGAAGACCTTTGACTAGACCAGTGACATACACAGCTCCTAAAATGGATAATGGTATACCTATCTGCCTCTTCTGTTTCCTCTAGCCAATCAATCCGGATTTATCTCATGACAGATTACCAAAGAAACGTAAAGGGGAGCTAAACAAGACCTCCGAGCAATCACTTCGACTGACTTTTGGGCCTTCTCATACTCGACGACCACTGTTGGTTCATCCTAAAATTATCACTAAACAATTACCCACCCCTTCTTCACGTCAACTTCCTACTGCGTCCACTATGCCCATTTTGACTTTGCATTTTGCACAAAGCACTGTGACACCCACTTTGTCTTCCCTTTCCACTATGGGTACCACTGTCACTAGAAGGGTAAGTAAGCCCAATCTTTCTTCTATGTTTCCAATTAGTACACAATCTATTGATCCCAAAATAGCCACTATTTTTTTAATAAAAACACTGGACCGATCCCCAAGTCCCACATTGGTCCCTTCAGCCTTAAGGGACAATGTGGAGACACTCAGTTAGAAAATATCAATCTCTCCTTTGTGTCTATGTCAACTGATGAAACTGAAGTACTAAAGATGGGCCTGACTTTCTGTCCATCAATTGACACAGATACGTTTCAGATCGTGAAGGATGTGCACTTATTTGCTAGGAGACTAATGTATAAAGCTATCTACGACAACCCCCATAAGGAGGAATGTTCCTTAAAATCAATACATGTGATTTTAATCTGGATGAACTTGAAGCCATTGATAATCTTATGGATCTTTGGGGGGAGGGTCACACTGGTGATGACGCGCCACTCTCCTCCTCGATTGTTGGCGCCATTGTTCCCGGTGTATCCTTTCGCCCACCATTATCTCTTAAACCCAAATCACTGACTTTTGCAATGCTTATCAATAATCCCAATATTTGGGCATTTGTTCAACAGATGACGAGTGAGATCACCAAGATGGATTTTGGCAATAGATCTGCCAATAATCTATCTCTAAGACACAGGCAAGCTCTAAAATCCCTTCAAAATAATTCTTCCTTGGTGGTTAAACTGGCTGATAAAGGTGGTAATGTAGTCATTATGGATGTTGAAAACTATAAATGTATGTGTTGGGATATCCTTAACAATATGGAATGGTATCATCCTATCTCTAAAAATTGTAGTTGACAATTTCAATCCGGAATATTTTTCCCTAATTTTTAAAGCCTATCAACAAGGGCTCATTGACAAAAAAAAATGGACCTTTGAATACCAAGGAACCTAAAATTCCCACTTTTTATGCGCTGGCCAAAGTGCATAATTCAATAACCCCCCCCCAGACTTCCTATATTGTCAGGTTGCCAGAGTTTAACAGAAAATGTATATATGTATAATTGACCCTTTTTTCCTTTGTGTAATAGACTACTTTCTTATATGCCATTTTTCTGTGTCCAGGTTTAATTTACTGTTTAACCACTGTTACTGTGTTTTCTTCATGTATTGTGGCTCATGTTGATGACAGGCACCCACTGGCTGGGTTACTTCTGGGTTGCCCTTCCCATCATCTCTTTTTTCCCCCTTTTATCCTGTGACACCTTTCCCCTCTCTATACCACTTGGATCTTTGAGATGCCCCTAACTGTTCTTTGCGAGGATGGTGGGTAATACGTGTGGCCACGCGGATGTCCGGGCCCCTGTCCATTCTGACATTGGCCCAATTCGGCTGCCTGCGCTATGCAATGGGAGGCTTGCCATAGGCCTTATGGGTAAATCATTTTACCCTGATCTTCCCACTCCATCATCCCTGGCTGCGAGACATCTGGAGCATTGGGTTTCCTCTGCTCTCCATTTGGATTGGACGATCTGCATTACGTGGATGCATCACGTGAATGCCATTTCGCGCCGCTCAGCATTGTGGGGTTTGTAGGCGAGCCAAGGGCATCCCCGACGCATGCATGGTAACCCTTTTATGTACGCACTCAGTCGGTGATGTCAGACGCCGACCAAGTGGGGGTATATAGGGCCGGCCTGTGCAGCACACCATCAGCTGGACAACAGGGGTGACCACTGCTACAGACCATATAACTATTGGGTAATTATTAGCCACATCTTTTGCCAAGTTACAGCCTAGCTTGACTATTCTTTTGACATGTTTGCTGAGTTTAGATTGTACTCTGAATATGATTGATGGCTTAATTTATTCTATTTTCTTGATGTGGGGGCATTTCTTTTCCCTCCTTCTTTGGTATGTTAGTTTGGTGTTAAGTGGAAATATGTCTGGCTATAATTCATTCATTATAGATGGATTATTAGCTTATGTGAAATGCTAAGTTGAGGACACTGTAACTGGGGAAAGCTTATATGTATGTTTGATTGCATTGTAAGCCTATTCACAGTGTTACATCCACCATGCCAGAATAATTTCCATTTTTTCATATACTACCTCATATACAGTGGGGACGGAAAGTATTCAGACCCCCTTAAATTTTTCACTCTTTGTTATAGTGCAGCCATTTGCTAAAATCATTTAAGTTAATTTTTTTTTCCTTATTAATGTACACACAGCACCCCATATTGACAGAAAAACACAGAATTGTTGACAATTTTGCAGATTTATTAAAAAAGAAAAACTGAAATATCACATGGTCCTAAGTATTCAGACCCTTTGCTTTGTATTTAGTAGAAGCACCCTTTTGATCTAATACAGCCATAAGTCTTTTTGGGAAAGATGCAACAAGTTTTTCACACCTGGATTTGGGGATCCTCTGCCATTCCTCCTTACAGATCCTCTCCAGTTCTGTCAGGTTGGATGGTAAACGTTGGTGGACAGCCATTTTTAGGTCTCTCCAGAGATGCTCAATTGGATTTAGGTCAGGGCTCTGGCTGGGCCATTCAAGAACAGTCACGGAGTTGTTGTGAAGCCACTCCTTCGTTATTTTAGCTGTGTGCTTAGGGTCATTGTCTTGTTGGAAGGTAAACCTTCACCCCAGTCTGAGGTCCTGAGCACTCTGGAGAAGGTTTTCGTCCAGGATATCCCTATACTTGGCCGCATTCATCTTTCCCTCGATTGCAACCAGTCATCCTGTCCCTGCAGCTGAAAAACACCCCCACAGCATGATGCTGCCACCACCATACTTCACTATTGGGACTGTATTAGACAGGTGATGAGCAGTGCCTGGTTTTCTCCACACATACTGCTTAGAATTAAGGCCAAATAGTTCTATCTTGGTCTCATCAGACCAGAGAATCTTATTTCTCACCATCTTGGAGTCCTTCAGGTGTTTTTTTTAGCAAACTCCATGCGGGCTTTCATGTGTCTTGCACTGAGGAGAGGCTTCAGTCGGGCCACTCTGCCATAAAGCCCTGACTGGTGGAAGGCTGCAGTGATGGTTGACGTTCTACAACTTTCTCCCATCTCCCGACTGCATCACTGGAGCTCAGCCACAGTGATCTTTGGGTTCTTCTTTACCTTTCTCACCAAGGCTCTTCTCCCCGATAGCTCAGTTTGGCTGGGCGGCCAGCTCTAGGAAGGGTTCTGGTCTTCCCAAACATCTTCCATTTAAGGATTATGGAGGCCACTGTGCTCTGTGAACCTTAAGTGCAGCAGAAGTTTTTTTGTAACCTTGGCCAGATCTGTGCCTTGCTACAATTCTGTCTCTGAGCTCTTCAGGAAGTTCCTTTGACCTCATGATTCTCATTTGCTCTGACATGCACTGTGAGCTGTAAGGTCTTATATAGACAGGTGTGTGGCTTTCCTAATCAAGTCCAATCAGTATAATCAAACACAGGTGGACTCAAATGAAGGTGTAGAACCATCTCAAGGATGATCAGAAGAAATGGACAGCGCCTGAGTTAAATATATGAGTGTCACAGCAAAGGGTCTGAATACTTAGGACCATGTGATATTTCAGTTTTTCTTTTTTAATAAATCTGCAAAAATGTCAACAATTCTGTGTTTTTCTGTCAATATGGGGTGCTGTGTGTACATTAATGAGGAAAAAAAATGAACTTAAATGATTTTAGCAAATGGCTGCAATATAACAAAGAGTGAAAAATTTAAGGGGGTCTGAATACTTTCCGTCCCCACTGTATATCAATCCCCTTTTTTCTAGTGGTTTATACGTGACGGTGTCACTTTTCCACACCTTCTTGTCATTGGTTTCAATATTTGGCGCCCCTGTACCTACACTATATTGCAGCAGAGCTTATGTAAGTATAGTAGAGGCTATGTTAGCCTAAAATATTGGACTGATATTTGTCCAATGGTATGTATTCATTTTTTCCTCTCTTGATTGTAATATACACTTCTTTTGTAATGAAAAAAAGAAAACCCGCCGCTCCAGGTGAGATAAGGAAGCCTAATGATCCAGCAGGTGCTTGCCTTAGCTCGCCACCGCACACAATGAAATTGGAAGAAATGGCGGCACACCACTTCAGATCAAAATCCTCTTTATTTGGACATCCCAAAAATTACAGGCATCAGAATGCTGGGTAGACGCATTTCGCACAATGACTAAACACACGTGAAGTGTGCAAAACACGTATACCCAGCATTCTGTTGCCTGTAATTTTTGGGATGTCCAAATAAAGAGGATTTTAATCTATAGTGGTGTGTGGCCATTTCTTCTAATTACGCTTCTTTTGTAGCCTTGCCCCTGTATGCCCTCTGTGGCTACACAGAACCTCCTTCATTGCAAAATTGAACTCTTTGGTGTGCACTCCTCTTGGGGGTCCTTTTTGTTGAGTGTGGTGGGGATTGCGGGCTAAAAGGAGCCTCGATATATGAATTGTTGTTATTACCCAATCATTATCACACAATCATTTATGATGAACTATTAATCCTTTTTTGTGTATCTATTGTTAATAGAGCCGTTATAATCCTTATAACCCTTCTGCTACCACTTTTTCTACTGTAAAGGGATGAGGTGCCGGATCTTTTGGGTCACTCAATCAACCCTTTTTGCAATTGTCAGTTAAAGTAACTCAGTGCCGTATCACAAAAAATGACCTGGTCATGAAGAGGGGTATATCTTTCGGAGGTCAAGTGTTTAAAGCGGTAGTAAACCGCTGCAATTTTTTTTTAACCTGCAAGGCAAAGTTATAATGTGCTAGTATGCATAGCATACTAGCACATTATGTGCAACTTACCTTAGAATGAAGCCCTCCAGCAACAAGCTGTCACTGCTGACAGGGCTTCCATCTTCACCCATCTTCCTTCCGGGTTTGCAAACTCTAGCTGTGTGACCGGCCGGATCCACAAATACGTCATTCCCACATATGGTGGCCATTCGTTCAGAGCGCATGGACCAGTCATTGGCTACATGTACAGCAAATATCTCCTAAACAGTGCACATTATTATAGGCTTACCTATAGGTAAAATGTATGTATGGGAGCTTACTCCCACTTTAATGAATCTGAAGAGTGATCAAAATCGTGTGCCTGGCTGCGGGGCAATAACTGGTAAAAAGAATCCTGGACAGAATCTAAAAAAAAGAATCTACTTAGCTACTCCTATGGGGGTAGTGCTACAATTAGAACAAAGCAAGCCTGATAACACTGCTTGGATTTTAGTGTAGCATAGGCAGAATGCAAATGGATTTTTAATTTCTGCAAGGACAGAAAGGTATAAAACAGGGTGAAATGTTTGTGTATTGGTGAGATGTACTGAATATACATATTTAGATGTGCTGAATATATATATATTTTTAAATTTTGCCCTGAAACACACTTTAAGGTTAAAACAGAACTTAACTGTGTCTGAGCAACACAAACTGAAAACACTATTTAATTCATTATTATTAATTAAAAACAAACTTGTCCATCCATCCATGTCTCCATGCTTTATTTTTTAAACAATCACTTTGAAAAACACCACCCTAGTATTTCTAGCTGCTGCCATCGTGTGTAAGGGCAGATAATTCACATATATTTTACTTCCTAGAATCTATCTGTCCTTACCTCAGGCATGCACACAGGAGGGTGTACTTAGCTAAGAAAGCCCCCCATCCCCCAGATGAAAGAAAAGAAAATTCCCATGAAGACTCATGGGATGTATGACATCATTTTGACCTAGGCAATAAACCAGAAGGCAACTGAAGAAATGTAAATATAATAAATATTTCTATATATTTACTAAGGCTAGCAGCATAAGAATTAAAATTGGTTAATGATGATTTAGGGAGTTTAGATTGGCTTTAAAGTGGTTGTAAAGGTTTTTTTTTTTTATTTAAATAACAAACATTTCATACTTACCTGTTCTCTGCAAGGGTTTTGCACAGATCGGCCCTGATCCTCCTTTTCTGGGGTCCCCCGGTGGCGCTCCTGGCTCCTTCTCTTCATCGAGTGTCCCCACGGAGAGCCGCATTCCATGGGGGCACTCGTGTGCACGCTCCTGAGTCCTGCTGCTGCCAATGGCTCTTGTTGCTATCAATCTATCCAATGAGGACCTGAGACAGCGGCTGGAGCTGCTGGGCTTGTGCTTGTTGCTGGAACGATCGGGTTCATGTAAGAAAAAGGGGGGCTCTGGGGGGCTGCTGCAGCACAGAAGGTTTTTCACCTTAATGCATAGAATGCATTAAGGTGAAAAACCACTACAACTCCTTTAAGCTAAGGTAGTCCAAGAGCAACTAAAAACTCACAGCGAAAATATTGAAAATGACTGCATTACCTGCTTAAAACTGACATTGTTTACATGTTTCAGTTCATCCACAAATTTAAAAAATAACAGCTTCATTTTCCATTTATTTTAAGATGTTTTCTTTGTAACAGAAATAAAAGACTGGTGGATTGGCTCTCTACAAGTAAAACTATTAGAGCATTATTGTGAATTGCTCCTCTCCATAATTAGGTTGCACAAGATGGATCAAAGGCAAATTATGTGATTTAACTCTGCATGCACTTGCAGGGAAGATAAAAAGACCACAATGAAACATGTAAATTGGGATAAAGGTTTCATGTGTAGTATCTTCACATTCAAAATTTGATTTTACTGTTCATAGAGTTTCCAGGTCACCACAGATCTTAAATCCTAATACTCTGTGGTTTATTTGATTGCATAGTTCAAAGGACAACTGTGTGCCAAAGCCCTCAGCCACAATTCAGAAATCAGCTTTCTTTTTCAGTATGACCACATTAAAGGTTACTAAATGTTAATTTTCACCTTGACTTTTGTTCACTTCAAATAGCCAGTCAGGTGTAAGTGAATATTTATTTTTACAATTCCTGAACAGAGCACAGGCTAGGGTGAAAAATATTGCATGAGTAAATTAGGTTCTACACGGTTTGGGATAAGTGGTTCATTTTTTCAGACCCCTTATATTTATAAATATAATTTTTTTTAAACTTTTTTCATATAATCAGAAGGCATTGTACTTATTTGCCTACCACTTTTCTTCTCTTCATAAGGTGGGATTTACCATTAATAAAACTGTCTTGCATTTCCACAGTTTCAAACAGCTCAAGCTTGATCTTCTGCACACGTCGGGGGAAAATGCAGGTGCCAATAACTATGCAATGATCTACAGCCAGATGGGCAACAATCCCAATGTCTACAGACACCAGCACGCAGGTGCCATTCTCATAAGACCAAAACTTGAAGCAGACAACAATCTGTTAAAGTGGATATTTTTGCTAGAATGCAATTTTTTCTTCTTTTGACAATGTAGAGCTGATGCAGGAGATGTCATCCTGGTCCCCCTCAATCTTTTTTAGCCTTAAACACGACGCTAAAGAAAAGATCTGTTAGAAGAAAAGTCTTTTAACTGTCAGATTGTGTTTGCACATCTAACTTTGTATTTTTGTAGTAATCCCAGCTTCATTAAAAAAAAAAAAAAACATTGGTGGAATTAACTAAGATTGTAGAAGACAGAATCTGGAGCAAATGTGCATGACAACCAGTCAGCCTCCATCTTTTATTTTCAAAGCTTAAAAGAGATTTATGTATTTTTTTTCTTTTAGAATCATACTTACTTAGGTGGATGCAGCATCGGTCCCCCGGTGCCTCTAACACTGAGAAGCGAGAGATTGAACACCGCCGGCCGCTCGGTTCTCACAGCTTCCTGAGCAGAGAGCGGGTGACTGTCAGTCAGCAGCTCTAGCTCTGCCCCTGCGTGCACTAGAGTGCTGGGCTGTCAAGGGGGTAAGAGTGGCCGGCTCAGGATCTCAGCGGCTTGCTGAGAGGCTGAGCCAGGTGCCGGTCCAGGCATGTGGGCAGATCCCGACTCCATTGTCACGATCTTGCCTAAGGCTGGACTGGCTTCAGCCCGCTTTCTGCTGAAAACAGATCACAGGAGTGCAGAACGAACTGAACTCCTGTGATCCACAGGAGAAGTACAGCCAAACAAGTTTTGGCTGTACTTCTCCTTTAACTGAACAAAAATAAAATGTGGGTGCAGTGCTTGTGCATTTGAGTATTCCAATACTAAGAAAAAGGGAAAAAAAAGGAAATGTTTTTGACCAAAATTAGAATTTTGGTCAAAAACATTTCTTTTTTTCCTTTTTCTTAGCGTTGGAATACTCAATTGCACAAGCGCTGCACCCACATTTTTTTCTGTTTATCTCAGTTTTGTATTCAAGACTTTTGGTGCTAGCAGCTTTTCATTTATTTGATTTACTTTCAGTTTCTTATACTCACTTCTAGCGCAGCGTTAACCTTCGGTTCTTCTATAGCTTTAATGGGGCGTACACACGGTCGGACTTTTCGGCTACAAAAGTCCGACAGCCCGTCCGACAAACTTTCGACGGACTTTTGGCGGACTTGCGGGCGACTTTCTAATGAACGGACTTGCCTACATACGATCACACAAAAGTCCGACGGATTCGTACGTGATGACGTACACCGGACTAAAATAAGGAAGTTGATAACCAGTAGCCAATAGCTGCCCTAGCGTGGGTTTTTGTCCATTGGACTAGCATACAGACGAGCGAATTTCTGGGTCTGGCGAAGTTACAACGTAAAGATTTGAAGCAAGTTCCAAATGTAAAGTCCATCAGATTTGCGACTGTAAAAGTCCGCTGAAAGTCCGGGAAAGCCCACACACGATCGGATTGTCCTCCGGATTTGGTCCGTCGGCATCCGTCGGACTTTTGTAGCCGAAAAGTCCGACCGTGTGTACGCCCCATAACTGAACAAGTTAAAGCTGAAAGGTGATTGGGTACTGTACAGCTGCTCCAGTTTCTGCCTGCTCCGGTTATATTAAATTCTCCCTATTGTTTTTATTGCTGTCAGTGTTTTCCTGTCTGAGTAAAAAATGCACCTCCTTCATTTATTTGCAAGCGCATTACAAGGACGGAAGATGTAAGAGAATTTCCCCAATGTGGAAAGAAATGTAATACTTCCCCACTCTATTCAGAACTAAAGACAATTGTCTGGAGCTGGGTCTTAAAACTGTATTCACATTTGTAAATTCTATGCACCTAAATAATCAATTACTTTTTTTATGCAATAAACATTCTGTTAACAAACATACTGTTCCACTGAAAGAGTTTACAGATTATTTGTCAAAGGTGCTTAGGTTTATCCATCTTTAGCTTTTCCATTTACTCCTTCACACCTTTTGATGATCTTGCTTGTTCTAGGAAATTAGTAGCATGTAAATAAGGTCGATGAAGACTCCTTGTACGTAAGAATAGAATTATGAATATTGATGAGCCTTCAAACATTTTCATTACAAAGCGATTCATTTTGATATCTACTCTTTCCACTCTCCTTTTTTCTGATGCCGGTGAACAGTATGCTAATCACCTACAATAAGTGGTTTATTAATTATTTTTTACAGAAATCCATATAAATGAAGGGCCAATTTAGTCTACTTAAATTAGGAATTTCTTTCACCCTCACAATTAAACGCATATGTTAATATCGATTATCTAGTCTACTGGGACCCTAGGTAGGCCTGTTGATTATTATTTTAAATGTTAAAGTATATCTCTACTTTTTCAGAGGAAAATAAATATGCCACGTTCAGTTAAATAAATCACAAAGATTTTTTAGATGTTGTGGTACCTGGTGCCATTTGATTTAAAACTCACACATGGATTCCACTACATTCCTGCAGTCAACTCCTGCTCACTGAGTGCTGAGGGTATTTCTGCCATAGTCAAATTATTATTAGACCCAGTATTGTAATATGAGAGAAGGAAAAAACAATGATCCAATTTATTTTTTTTAAAGCCCAGCTCCTCCTCTACCCTTAGCCTCTTGGGAACCACCAGCAGCAGCTCCAGGCACTGCAATGTACCTGCACGTCGTGGTGAAGTTCCTAGTTTAGAGGTGCACTCCCTGCTGATCTGTTCTGTGATTGGATACAGTACAGAGTTTGTCAGCAAGTTATAGTCAATCATTTTGATTGTATACCTGGTGATCGGCTGCGGCTGATCACAGCACAGAGATCTGTGTTTTTGTAAACAGGCTCTGGCTGGATTTCTCCTTGCTATTAATTATCATCCAGAACTGAAAGCAAGGAGAGACCCTACCAGGTCCATGAGTAAAAGCAGCACACATAAACTTGCACACACATATTAGGTACACAGTTAACCATCCTGATCACTCCTGTCACTTAGCCAGTGTCATTATTACAGTGTAGAGTGTACAGTGTATTGTATTATCACTGTGTTAGTGTCACTAGTGTGGTCAGTATCAGTTAGTCAGTTAGTCTCGCTCCCAGCCAGTGTCAGTTAGTTCTGGATTTCCCGCCACATGATCACAGTCACACTATAAATTGCCAATCAACACCATTACTAGTATAGCACCTGTACGGATCAGTATCATGATCAGAACTATATGAGTGCCCCAAATAGTATAGTGTCCCCAAAAATGCAGTATTGGCAGGATCAGCCCCGATCACTGTCAGCACTTGTGACATGTAGCAGAATACATTTTGACCCAAATTTATAGAGAAATTTGATTTTATTGGATTTATAACAAAAAGTTTAAAATATTGTTTTTTTTAATACATTTGTGGTCTTTTTTTTATATAAGATAAAAAAAAACAGTGGTGATCAAACACCACCTAAACAAAGCTCTATTTGATAAAATTTGATTTGCATACAGTTTTGCATGACCGAGCAATTGCCAGTTAAAGTAGCACAGTGAGAATAGCAAGAAAGGCCCTGGTCATGAATAGGGTAAAACCTTCCGGAGGTCAAGTGGTTAAGGAATCCTTTTAATAAAATGCAAAATATAATAAATGTAAAGATTTTAAAACATTGTCAAAGATTATAAGCTGATATAATTGTACCTACTATAATGGAGAATTTAAGTGGGTGTTCATGCTTTAAAAACAGGAGCACTAACCTGTGCCCCCCCCCCTTCCCTTAGTCCCTTAGTCCTGCTAATGATGTCTAGTGAATAATTCAGCCCTGAATAACAGTTCTCTGAACCTCAATATTTATAAATAAAATTGCATAAAATCAACTAAATGAAACCAGACCTCTGCATATTAAAATCCAGGAACACATGTGGGTAAAAGGGCAAGTAATCGAAAAGTGCCAAGAACAAGTAAATATCTATTAAAGTTAACCATGATTGCCTTTACCATGTTATTAGCAATCTGGAATTTAGGAGTTTAGTTTATATCTGAAGACAGATTTTGAAATGGCAAAGACAGGGAGGTTAAGTAATTCAATTCAAAAGATAAGCAGCTAAGATAATGGAATTTTATGGGTAAGGTGGATCATGCGGAAAATCAGGTTTATAACCATGAGTGAAGATGAGGATGGAAGATGTTAATTATTTGAGTAAGGAATGAAAGATGACTATACGTTAAGTCATAGTATGGTCTGTTTCCTGAATGACATGGTACTAGCGATTTATTGAAATTGGATAAAATTAGTAGAAGGACTGTGTACAATTTGGGCCTGTGTTCAATTTTAAAGTTCTGATATAAAAGGGCAGCCTACAAGGTACTACAATCTGCTGCTATTTTTATTGCCCAGATAAGCCTCTTCTGTGCCCCTCTCTATTTTGGCTTCACTTCATAACTGTGGCCCAACATCCTCAGACTTAAAGTGGTTGTAAGCATCAGACATGACATCTGCACAAAGCACACATTTCTATAGTGTTTACTTGCCTCTCTCCAATGCCCTGGGGCTGATTTACAAGAACTGAGGAGTGCAAAATGTGGTATCCCCATGCATAGAAAACAATCGGCTTCCAGTTTTTTTGCCAAAGCTTTATTGAACAAGCTGAAGTTATAAACGGATTGGCTACCATGAACAGCTGCATCGGATTTTGACCTCTCCAGTTTTAGTAAATCAACCCCTAAGTGCCATTCTTCTCTGCTGTCCAGTTGCTTTGTTATCAGCATGAGTCACTTCTGACAAGTTTTCCTGACACCAAGAGCTAAAAAGATCACAGGGGAGGGACCTCAAGCACACAGCCTGTGATCCAAAACTTCTACTCTGTCCCTGTGCGCTGTGTGAAGAGGGTGTGTCTTTACCCTCCTATCAGCTCTTCAAGCTCTTGTACAGCATGTAACTGCAACTCCCTGCCTCCTGCTTTGTGAGTCTGAGGAAAAAATGTTTTACAAGGATATACATAACACATAGCTGCAAATAAACAGGTACAACTTATGTGGGAGGATTTGTTTCATCTCTGTGTATCACCTGAGGCTAGCAACTTCACTGGATATACTGTAGGTAAGGATTTACAACCACTTTAAAGGCTACGCTCTGCTGAATGCTATTTCAGTGTCCAATAAGAGTGACTTAACAGTCAGAATAGGCATTCTCACTGGACAAGGGGATGGTAGATAATAAAGCTTGAAAGTGAAAACAGACAGCTCTGCGCTCAAAACAACAAAAATAAATACAATTGAAGTGACACCAATTTTTATCAGCAGCTACCCCAAAAAAATACTGTATGTGCTAAAATACATGGACTGAACAAGGAAGCTCCAAAAAAACCCACTATTAATAAAAGTGACAATAAAAATAATATAAATCACACAAGCTAATTTAAATAAAACATATACATTGAAAACACCCACAAAAAATGTGTTAATGATAGAAATTCCAATCGTCCACTGTAAATAAAATGTTCAGTACTCCAAAAAAGAAAAACAAGTGAGAAGGATCCTCAGCACACCCTTTGCCTTAACTCACTCTTAACTCTTAATTATCCAGATGTGTTCCTTCACTATGAACCCACTAGGCTCCATAAATGTATTCAGCCACAAGTTATATGAGTAATATTGCTCCAATCCTAGATCCACAAAGCTCCAATCATGGGATGAAGGGGAAAATACAGAAAGGAACTCATTGAGTAAAATTGCTAAAAATCTTTATTAGATTAAAACTATAGTAATGCACTCACATTGTAAAGTGCCCTGAATTGTCGGCACAAACATTAGCAGCTTAGTATTAGAATGGAATTGCAGCTGCTCCACCCGTCATTCGAGCTGGTCTGCATTCCACTAAGCACTCACAGATTACAAGGCACCGAAAATGCTGTCAGAGCCATTCATATCCACCTCTCCGCCTCAATTCATTTTACCCAGTCGGAGAGGTGGATACGAATGGCTCTGACAGCACTGGTTGCCCAAAGGGTGTACTGAGGTTCCTTCTCACTTGTTACTCTTTTTTGGAGCACTGATAAGCTTTTCATTTAGACGCCTTTCACACTGGGGCCGCGGCTGTGTTAACGCTAAAGTGCAGCTCGTTTTAACGGCACTTTTGCGCTGTTTAAGCAGCACTTTTCAGCCGCTTGCTGTGTGATTTTAACCCCAAAGAAGGTGTTGTGGCACTTTCAAAGTGCTTTTCAGGGGGCTTTGGAAGTGCTGCCCATTCATGGGTAGTACGTTTTGGGAGTGCTAAATACAGCACTCCCAAACTGCCCCAAAGATGCTGCTTGCAGGACTTTTCCTGACATCCCACAAGTGCACTGTGCTATTTAGAGGCTATTTCTAGTGCTAAAACACCTGAAAGCCGCCTCAATGTGAAAGGGGTCTTAAAGTGGAGCACTTGTATGGACTATTGAAATTTCTATCATTAACACATTATTTAAATTTTTTGGGGACTTTTGAAATGGACACTATCGTTGGGCTTTTTCAATTTATACATGTCAGGAAAGGCATGCCAGTAAACGATATGTTCCCTCTGGACAGACTTCTGTGCCTCTTCACAGGCTAGTTCATACTTCCTCTTCTAGGTGTAGGAATTTGGCTAATACTTATGCACATGCATCGACGTGCTCAAGTGCACTTGTGACAGATGTTGGTGCCAAATGGACTATTTAAACTGTGTCAGTGCTCAGGATCAGTGCTACTTTGTCTTCAGCCCTCCCTGTATTCTATGACCCAGTGATTCTGCATCCTGATTCCAGTTGCTGACCTGGCTTGTTTGACTACTCTCTGAACTCCGTCTGCACCTACCTTAGCTTATATTTGACCACCCCTTCTGCCTGCTTCATTTGCTTCTGTTCCACTGATTTGCTCCTGACCTGGCTTGTACTCTGACCACGCTCTTGTCTGCTCCTCTGTCCCTGATCCCTCCTGCCAGTGTATGAGCTGGCCTGCCTGACTCTGCTAATCTTCCTATGGTTTCCAGTATTGCCTTACATCCTGCTGTGCCTGCTGTTCTACAATCTGCTACTGGTGTATGCCTCACCTGCTCACTGTCACCAGTATCGGTCGGCTTCAGTCTGCCACCCACCATCTGTCTACCAGCCCACCTGATTCACTGAAAACTAATGACGATTTCTCCTGCATGGTGTGGATACCCACTCTGCTACTAACAAGACTTACAGGCCCTCGTGCCACTCTGCACTCCTGCACCTTCTGTTCACACTACCAGGGGCCCCAACTCAGAGGTGTAAGAGAGACCTTCCTCATCATTTCAGGCTCTGCTACCAGCTACGTTAAACATGTGCAGAATGGAAAAATTCATTTAGTTTTGGATAGATTCATTATGTTACTAATTTTGTTTCATTGATTCATTTCAGAATTTGTTTAGTTTTGTTTGCATCGCATACTAGCTCATTATGAAATACTTACCTTAGAACGAAGCCCTGCAGCGGTGCCCACACACCACTAAGACGGCTGACATTTTCCTTGGTGTTTCTTCTGGGTTCGCGGGCTCTGGCGCTGTGATTAGCAGGAGCTGCGATGACGTCACTCCGGCGCATGCGCGGGTGGGCGGCATATATATACAGTACCTATAGGTATGCCTTATTATAGACTTATCTGTAGGTACAATTAAACAAGAAGACTTTACTTCCTCTTTAAGGAGCAGGCCAGGAACCCAGCCGCCACATCCTTAACAAGCGATGACTCAACAGCTGTCACCAGGCTTCCCTGCTGAGAGCTGAAATGTAAATATTTAGTAAAATAAAGGTGTGTGGTCCCTCCCAAAATCCATACCAGACCCTTATCTGAGCACGCAGCCGGCAGGTCATGAAAGGAGGAGACGAGCGAGCACCTCCCCCCCTCCTGAACCATACCAGGCTACATGTGCCTATCAGTGCCTCATCAGCGCATATCAATGAAGGAGAAAAATTACCGGTTTGCAAAATTTTATAACAAATTATTAAACATGATTTTTTTTTTCAAAATCTTCCATTTTTTTTGTTTGTTTAGCAAAAAATAAAAATCCCAGCTGTAATTAAATACCACTAAAAGAAAGCTCTAATTTTGGAAAAAAATGATAAAAATGTCATTTGGGTACAGTGTTGTATGACCGTGCAGTTGTCATTCAAAGTGCGTCAGCGCTGAAAGCTGAAAATTGCTCTGGGCAGGAGGGGGGTTTAAGTGCCCAGTAAGCAAGTGGTTAACAAGGGGGCCCCCAGCCCAGGGTTGCGGAGAAGAGGCCCTAGTCTCCATCAACATTGGGACAAGGTGCTTTGGGGTGGGGGGGCAGCACCTTCCCATGTTGGGGGCATGTGGCCTGGTATGGTTCAGGAGGGGGGGCTCGCTCGTCCCCCCTTTTCCTGGCTTGCGGGGCTTTATGCTCGGATAAGGGTCTGGTATGGATTTTGGGAGGGACCCCATTCCATTTTTTTTAAAACTTTGGCATAGGGTTCCCCTTAAAATCCTTACCAGACCCGAAGGGCCTGGCTTGGATTGCGGGGGGGCGGCACTGCTTTTTTTCTGTATTTTCTTTTGCTGGCATCCTTTTGTTTACATTTCAGGGGGGGCAGCTGTCAGGTAGGTTGTATGAGGCCCAATCATTTCTAAAAGTAGCCCTGTCTCCATTACATAGAGAGAAGATGTTATCAGCTCAGTGCACTGGAAGTTACAAAGACACAAATGCCCCGTACACACTGTGGGACTTAGTTCGAACATTCCGACAACAAAATCCTAAGATTTTTTCCGATGAATGTTGGCTCAAACTTGTCTTGCATACACACGGTCACACAAAGTTGTCAGAAAATCCGATTGTTCTGAACGCGGTGACGTAAAACACGTACGTTGGGACTATAAACGGGGCAGTGGCCAATAGCTTTCATCTCTTTATTTATTCTGAGCATGCGTGGCACTTTGTCCGTCGGATTTGTGTACACACGATCGGAATTTCCCGACAACGGATTTTGTTGTCGGAAAATTTTATAGCCTGCTCTCAAACTTTGTGTGTCGGAAAATCCGATGGAAAATGTCCGATGGAGCCCACACACGGTCGGAATTTCCGACAACACGCTCCGATCGGACATTATCCATTGGAAAATCCGACCGTGTGTATGGGACATTAGAGTTCTGGCAAGATCTACTAGTAATTCTTGTAGTTGCAGAAAACATCTGAAAGACTACTAAAGCTACAATATGTTACATTTTTGTTCTTGGTTTTAACTTGCTATTTACTTGACACTTTGCACCTATGCTTTTTTTTTTTTTTAGTTAACAATTCTTTATTTTTTACATGCTGATACCAGCACATATTTTCCTGGCAATCACATACTGTAGATTATATACATGTGAGCTATTTGATTATGCAGAATTCCTAGTTATTTGCTGTTTAGTATGTTAATCAGACTTTCAATCATGTTAACAGCGTTTTTTAGATTTTCTCTTTTAATGTTATGAAACTGAACAATATAAATTAGTTAAGCTTCATAAGTGGCATGATGCTTTTGTTTATTAATGTAACTGACACTACATGCTTTTTAAGGATTTTTTAAGTGAATTATTTTACATAGGAAGGCTGTTTTTAAAATTAATGGTAATCATGAATAACAACTTTCCAGTCAAACAGCCATAACTGCTTTGTAAATTATACAATATTTTATTCTGGCACATCAAATGCTGCTTTTTTACAGTTACAGTATAGTTTAATAGTTTTCAATCTGATAAGAAAGCACATTTTCAGTTTCAGATGCAGCCGATGGAAGAGGCTGTTTCCTGATTTAGTCATGAACTGCATGCAATTCTGGGGGGAATAACAACATTGAATAAGTTAAATCTGAACTCCAGGCAAAAATAAAAGTGCACACTTTAATGCAGTTCTGTAATTATAAGAACATCTTTAAATGTATGTTTTAAATATAAGCACAAATGATGAGCAAAATTTACCTGGGTTCAGTTTGTGATGGGATTACAGAACATTATTGAGGTTCGAGTATTGAAACTGAACCCCATAGAAATCAATGGAGCTAAATCCTAGAAATCAGGTTAGAGCTCAGGTGTGTTTGGGCATGTATATCCCACCAAGTAGCTGTCACTGCAGACAGCCAATCAAAAACGGCGGAGGCAATTACCACCTCACAGCTGCACATATACATTTCTCTTGTATACGTGCAGCTGTGGGACAGGGAATGCCTCTGCCACCTATGATTGGTTATCTGCAGTGACAACTTCTTGGCAGGATAGCTCAGGTGGGTTTGGACTTGTGTCCCAACACGTCTGAGCTCATCCTTACATGAAATCATTAATAGCCACTTTCTAGCTAATACACAAGGAATTTGCAAACAAACATCATGGGGGGCTAGGCACTGCTCTGGGGAAAATGTATCAGAGCAAAGCATTTTGTTAAAAAAAGTATACAACCTATTACAACAAAACTGACATTTACAAATAAAAAGTAAAGCGGTTTAAATTTCTGGGAAATGACAGCTCCCAGTTGCTTCATTCTGATGGTAAACAAAGCAGCAGGGGATTCCCTTCATCTTTACTAGACCATTATCCTAGATGGCAATCTAGTATAAATG
This sequence comes from Aquarana catesbeiana, assembly GCF_042186555.1. Lineage (NCBI taxonomy): Eukaryota > Metazoa > Chordata > Amphibia > Anura > Ranidae > Aquarana > Aquarana catesbeiana. Next base: position 772,027,042 of record NC_133324.1, read on the forward strand.
TTAATGGGGACCCCACAAAAAAATAGCATGGGTTTTCCTATAAATGACATATTAAACCCTTATCTTTGATGAGAGTCAGATATGGATAGGGGGAAGCCCACAAAGAAAAAAAAAAAAAAAAACAGCGTGGTGTCCTTTCCAGATTACATACCAGACTTTTTGGGTGTGGTGTGGGTGGGGAACTCAAGCAAAAAACAAGTAAACATACCAAGATCTTATCTAAGCTTGCAGTCTGCCTGGCCAGGAAATGGGGGGCCCAGTTTGCAACCCCCCCCCCTAAACCATACTTTGAAACGTGTCCCCAACATGGAAATAAGACTTTTCTAATGAGGGATTCCCCTGATAAAGCACCTTGACCCCATGTTGAAGAGGACAAGGGCCTATTCACCCAACCCCTGGCCCAGTGGTTGTGGGGGTCTGCAGACAGAGGACATATCAGAATCGGGCAGCCTCTATTTAAAATTAGCCCTGTGTGAATGAGTAAGGGGTATATAGTACTGCTGCTCGTTAACAAAAAATATATACAGTATTTAATAAATATTGACTAGCCTGTTTTTCCTTTATTAAAAAAATAAAGCTCAAAAAGTTAATCAATGAAGATTTATCATCAATCACATTGTCAAGCAATGCAGATCTTTGTCAATTATAATGAATGACTTCCGCTGACATGCTGAAACCAAAAATAGGAGAACAAAATGACAAAGAGGTGAGCTCATCAGTGTGCTGCTTCTTTTTAGGGCAGGGGTGGGGAGAGCACATATGAACTAAAGCATAGAAAGATCAGGTACTCTCCCCTGCCAAACATGGCTATTCTCTGTGGCAGAGCTGTATAAATACCAGGACTGGTGGACAAGAATACAAATCCTTTGGCATTTAAAACCGCTCTCATGTATGTACAGTATATCATCTTTGTATTTGTCTGTCTGGAATTTAGCTTTAAAGAGTAAATCCACTTTTGCTGAGAAAAAGACAATCTCCTCTGGGTGATCACCGTACTTAACAAGGATTTTAAGGCTTTGTTCACACAGGTGTACTTAATCATACTCTCATTTGAAGGCAGCAGATATCCCCATATATAATATATCTTTTTTCAAATTGTATTTTTAATAAATTGAATTGAACACAACTACACAACTACACAAGAAGCTCATGGAAATGTCATATTTTGACTTTACCTTAAACAATTAGGCTCTATTCACACCTAGGTAATCAGAATCGCTGTTATTCTGCCCCCGGATTCCAAATCGCAGCAAAATGCAGGATGCATTTGTGATTCCATTACTTCATAATGGTACCCCAAACGCGGTGCTATCATGGTAAAATCGCAACACATGAAGCTTTTTACTCAAAAAGGAGCAGGAGCTTTGTTTTGGTGACAGCGTTTTGATTTGCCATGATTGCAGACAATCGCGGCAAACTTGCACTGCGATTGGGGTGTCATTAAGAAGTAATAGCATCGCAAACGCAACTCGCATTTTGCTGTGATTTGGAATTGCGGCAAATCCCCCCATGATTAAAACCGCCTAGTTGTGAATGGAACCTTAAGGGAGAAGTAGGGCCAAATATTTTCTAGTCCTACCTCTCCTGTGGGTCACAGGAGTGCATTTAATTCTGCACTGCAATGACCCAGATTCAGCTGACAGTGGGCTAAAGTCCACTGTCAGCTGATGTCACTCAGCCGGTCCAGGCTCTGAAGGGATCCCGGCTTCATTGTTGGATCCACCCAGATGAGCAGAAGTTGGTTCAGCTACTCAGTGCCCTGCTGAGAGACGGAGCCAGCCACTCCCACCACCTTCACAGCTTGGTGCTCTAATGAGTGTTGAAGGAGCATATCCAGTGATTTACAATCACCACTCTCTGCTCACTGAAGACCAAGAGTGATCAGCAGTCTAGAGGCAGCAAGAGACATATGCAGCATTAGACTGATGCTCCATCCACGTAGGTGAATCCACCTAGGTTAATATGTAAGTTTGTTATTTTGAATTCCTACACTTCTCTTTTAAGAGAAAAAAAAAAACTTTCTGGGCTAAAATATCAGGGATTAGGCTTTATCTAGTTTGTTAGTAAATATATGTTGGCATTCAAATCTGGATTAAAATAGATCAGCAACATCTGGCAACTTAAGCAAGTACACTGTTGATCATACTTATCTGCATTAACTGATTATTCTAGAACAGAATTAACAATCTACAGAGACAAAAAGGAAAAAAACTGGGGAGTGGAAAAATATATTTGCCTTTTGATCACATGTATGCATATAGGAAAAGGTCAGATTCCCATATTTTGTGTTTTGAATTATTTTGTAATGGTCATAAAGGAATAGTTAGTGGAAAGGTAGCAGTGCATGCCATGGACTGAACAGAAGATGGATGCATTTGTCCTCAGACATTTGATATTGTGGACATTTTATGGTATATTGGTGCAGCTCTGCCAATGATGAGAAGGTCCGCTTGTTTTAGTTTGTATTACATACTCTGTAAGCAGACAAGAGACTGCATGCTTCGCTGGGATCTGGATGACAGGAGAGGAAGCATTGTGCTGAGCATGTTTACCCCCACCCTCTAGCCTCCACATACAAGGCTACCTGGACCAGAAATATTATTTTACATGAAAAATCTATATACTGAGGTACAGAGCATGCAAACACACCTACAGTATGGTATCTCAATCATGTTCTATATTATCATATTACTACATCCAAGCATATCAAATCTTCAAATTATCATATCAAATTTTTCATGGTATATACTGTATACTGTATATTGTAAGGGGACAAGATTAACTGGTATTGGTAGTTATAAACCATGCATGAGATAGGAACACCCAAGTACAGCCCAAGCAATAGAAATGAGAGGACCAGGCCGGGTTCAGTTTACTGGAGATTTAGCACATCCAGTGGGAAGTCTGTGAATCCCAAATATAGCGCCGAACCCTACTGAAGTCTATGAGAGTTGAATCTTGTAATTTTTTAGTTTTCTGCTTTTTTTAAGGCTAATTTGCAAGTTTGTTAAAAAGGGGGATTAGTAGCTGGGCACTGTCTTGGGGGACTGACACCAATGCAAAAATAACATTTAAAAAATACTGTTCATAAGGGGCAACTCAAAGGGAAGAATTGAAATCCTTTAAATGACAGGCATAAGAGATGCCTTAAAGCTGTGCATAAAGTTACATATAAAATGTAGTTAGGGTTGCAACCTGTCCAGGTTTCACACGGACAAGCAGGGTTTTGAATCATGTGTCCAGGTTTCAAACCACCTGAAACCTGGACACATTATTCAGAACAGACTGCGTAGGACACCAATGACACTGCTCTGCTTCTCACAGAGGGTGTCTGGGGTCCCACTCAGCCATCATATTTCTGTAGCATCTCAGGAGCTGATATGTTCCTCTTCTTCGCCAGCTGCATGTCTCAAAGCAGACCAGACCGAAGCTGCCTCCTCCTCCTCAGCTCTATGATGTAAACAGACAGGAGAAGGAGGCGGGCTCAAGGGACACTGCTTGTGCTGTGCTGATCTGAGTTTATATTCTAATCTATAGTAAGTTTAATACACTGTAGATGAAAAGGGAAGGGGGACAGAGTGACCAGGAAGGGGGGCCAATTAAAAAAGATGTATACAGTACTTGGGGGAGTGAATGGGGAGGGGAGGTTAAGAGGATATGTGCTTTGGGGCACTTTGGGAGAGGATCTTTTTTACAATCCAACCCTCCACCCCCCTTCTAGCACAATCCCTCAAACCCTCTCCCCTCCCAATGCCCCCCAGCATATATCTGACCCCCCACCCCCCTGCTAGCACAAGCCCTGTGGGAGAAGGGGGGTAAGCATAAAGATTAGTGTTGGATTTTTTTTTTTTCAGCAATGGATTTAGTGGGGATTTTTGCTGACAGGGTAAAAAGGGGTATTGCTTGTGGGGTGTGTGTGTGGGGGGGGGACTTTGAACTCTGCTTACCCCTACACTGTGTGTTACACACCCCTGACTCGTGCACTCTTTTTGTTTTGTATGCCTGACTACTACTACGCATTACACTCTTGTCCCCTGCATTCTGTACATTAAATATTCCTGACCACCGCATTCTGTGCATATCACTCCTTCCTGTCCCTTCATTCTGTGCATTACATAGACCCCTGCATTCTGTGCATAACACTCCTGTCACTTGCATTCTGTGCATTACATAGACCACTGCATTCTGTGCATAACACTCATGTCACCTGCATTCTGTGCATTACATAGACCCTTGCATTCTGTGCATAACACTCGTGTCACCTGCATTCTGTGCATTACATAGACCCCTGCATTCTGTGCATAACACTCCTGTCACCTGCATTCTTTGCATTGCATAGACTCCTGAATTCTGTGCATAACACTCCTGTCACCTGCATTCTGTATATTATGTACACCTGGACCCTGCTCTCTGTGTGTCATGTACTTCTAAACCCGACACTGACTGCAGCAATCTACATACTCCTGTTCCTTGAATACATTGCACTACACACCGTGGACCCCTGCACTCTGCATTATGTATCCTAAACCCAACACTGACTGCAGCACGCTGTGCATTGCAGAACCTCAACCCCTGTGCTCTGCCCGACAGACTCCTGCACTATATGCACAATACTGTACATTAAATACTTCTCAGAAAAATGTTCATTGTCTTGGAGGTTGCTGGTTGCTAAGCAGTCACTGGCTATTTTAAGGAAGGTCTACCTTCTTACAGGTAAGTTCAGATAAAATGTTAGCTCCCTGACTATTCTCAGTATACTCTTACTGGTATCACAGCAATCTAAGCATATTTTATGGGTACAAGAATGCTTTTGTTTTATTTAACCATGCCCCTTTAAGGCTTTCCACTTTTAACCGCAATTTGGTCACACCCACTGTTCAAAACTGCACGCATAGTTGAGGCATCAGGTGTCATAATTGTGACCCTGCCAATGCTCCAGGGGGCACATGTGGCCTACTTGTCACATTTGGTTTTACCCCTGGACAGGAGGGGTGGTGGGGTTGGCATATACAGGAACCAATCCTCCTTATTTTCCTCCTGCAGCCACTGAAAACCTGTTTCTTTTACTTCCCCTACTGCTGGCATTCAGCACCTGCAGGAGCAAAATGGAGGGGATTGGTTCCTGTATATAAACAAACAAAGATTTGGGGGGCACACCCTAAAAGATGCATTAAAGATGGTGAACAAAATATTACAGCGCACACATGCAAAAAATTACATTTAACTCCTGCAAGGCTATTTAAAACACCTTAACATTTTCAAAAAATATGGGGATTTGGTCACACCATATGGCTATATGGTGCTTAAGCCCACTGATAATGGGGTACACTAGAGCCACAGACGATCCCGCCACAGACGATCCCCCTATACACTCCTCTGTCCCCTACTACAAGCAGGAGAAGCTGACACATTTGCTTTGAGTGCCCTGCAATGCATTCTGGGAGGTGGTCTCTGCAGAGCGCAGGCACTGGAGAGCCAAGTCTAGTGTGTGGTGTGGAGAACTACAACTCCTGCCATGCAATGGGGTGCCAGCTTTGGGTGAAGGCTAGGAGAGCGGTAGAGCCTGCTATTGCCTACAGCTGATGAGATGTTCTCCGTGTGAGGGGGGTGTTACAGCTGGCTGGAACCTCCATGGCTTTACCCCAGTGTGTGCAGGCCCGCTCACCCCACCAACCTGGGGACACCCAGGGCTGTCTTTATTAATAATTGGACCCTAGACAAACATTTTCCTGGGCCCCCCTACCCCAGCAATTTCACTCCCCACCCCAACATCCCAAAAAACAAACACGCACATAGAATTATAAAAAAAAAAACTTTAGTAATGTAAACATAAAGATCTGGTTCACACTCACTGATTGCTTCAGGCTCACTGATTGGTTGCTAGAGATTACTGCACATCATTACCGCTCACTGATTGGTTGCTAGAGGTTACTGCACCATATTACCACTCAATGATTGGTTGCTAGAGCTTACTGCACATCATTACCATTTACCCATTTGTTGCTAGAGGTTACTGCACATCATTACTGCTCAATCATTGGTTGCTAGAGGATACTGCACATCATTATCACTTACCCATTGGTTGTTAGAGTTTACTGCACACCATTACCGCTCATTGATTGGTTGCTAGAGGTTACAGTACAGTAGTACCATTCACTGATTGGTTGCTAGAGGTTACTGCATATTATTACTGCTCACTGATTGGTTGTTGTAGGTTACTGCTTATCATTATCACTCACAGGTTGCTAGAGGTTACTGCATGTTTTACTGCTCACTGATTGTTTGCTAGGGGTTACAGCATATCATTACCTCTCACTGGGTGGCGGGGCAGTATTGTGGTGTGTGATGCAACTGTTGGGGTACAGTTGGTTGGATGACAGAATGCAGTTTAGGGTGATGGTGGCAGCATTGGGGTAAGAAGCTGAGATCATATCTTCCCTATAATGATAGAGGGTAGGGTGATAGGATGCCAGAGGTGGGGTACAGGAGGGATGTTGACGATAATGACAGGAGGCAGGGTAGTAGGATGCCAGAGGTGGGGTACAGGGGGATGATGATGACAGGGGGTGGGGTGGTAGGATGTCAGCAGAGGGGGATGATGATGATGACAGTGGATGGGGTGGTAGGAAGCTGGCAGTGGGGAACAGGGGGATGAAGATAAGGATGATGATGATGATGGAATGGTTGGATGCTAGAGGTGGGGTACAGGGGGATGATGGGGATGTTGATGACAGGGGCAGGGTGGTAGGATGTCAGAGGTGGGGTATGGGGATGATGATGATAATAGTAGGTGGAGAGGTGGGAACAGGGGGATGAAGATAAGGATGATGATGATGGGATGGTTGTATGCTAGAGGTGGGGTACAGGGGGATGATGGGGATGTTGATGACAGGGGGTGGAGTGATAGAATGTCAGAGGTGGGGTACAGGGGGGATGAAGATGACATCGGGGGTGGGGTGGTAGGATACCAGGGACAGGGGACTGTGAGGAGGAGAGGGATGATGATGACAGAGGGTGGGATGGTAGGAAGCTGGCAGAGGGGTGCAGGGGGATGAAGATGACAGGGGGTGGGGTGGTAGGAAACTGGCAGAGGGGTGCAGGGGGATGAAGATGACAGGGGGTGGGGCAGTAGGAAGCTGACAGAGGGGTGCAGGGGGGATGAGGATGACAGGGGGTGAGGTGGAACAAAGCTGGCAGAGGAGTGCAGGGGGGATGAAGATGACAGGGGTGGGGTGGTACGAAGCTGACAGAGAAGTGCAGGGGGGATGAAGATGTCAGGGGTGAGGTGGTAGTAAGCTGGCAGAGGGGTACATGGGGGTTAGGATGACAGGGAGTGGAGTGGTAGGAAGCTGGCAGAGGGGTGCGGGGGGATGAAGATGACAGGGGGTGATGGGGTAGGAAGCTGGCAAAGGGGATGAAGATGACGGGGTAGGGTAGTAGGAAGCTGGCAGAGGGGTGCAGGGGGGATGAAGATGACAGGGGTGGGGTTGTAGGAAGTTGGCATAAGGGTGCAGGGGGATGAAGATGACACAGGGTGGGGTGGTAGGAAGCTGGCAGTGGGGTACAGGGGGGATAAGTATGATGACAGGAGGTAGGGTGGTGGGATGCCAGGAACAGGGGATGATGAGGAGGATAATGATGATGACAGGGGTCAGTAGGTGGCATTCTATGCCAGAAGCATGCACATCAACAGTGCTCTGTTGTGTGAGTGAGGTCACAGGAGGCTGGCAGCAGTGATTTTCTGGGTGCCTGACATGGGATGCTGTTAGTGTCCTGCAGGAGTGTCATGTGTAGTACCTTAAGGCTTGATGATCAGCAGGTGCCAGCTCTGGCAGGTCCTCTATTACAGATTACATCAGGGTCAGGAAGCTGCTCAGCCACTTCGGGCATTATCCAAGCTGAGCTCTGTCTGCACATGGTAGGAGTTCCTCAGAGCGTGGCATGAGGGGAGGAGCTGGAGGAGGGGGAAATACATGGAGCCACTCAGTGATCCTGGGCTCTCGGACAAGATGCTCAAGTGGCCGGTGAAAACTAGTTGTGCGCGCCGCTGCATTTTGCCGCATTAGAGTCTCTGAGAGCACCGACCAGGGGACATTCACTCCCACACACGGTAGGCAAATTAGGTGGCTGCGAGGCCCCTGAGAGTGTGAGGTCTTAGGCAGCCGCCTAATTTGCCTAATTAGAGAGCCGCCTCTGAGGGAGTTAAATGTAATTTTTTGCATGTGTGCGCTGTAATATTTCATTCTGTTTGTATGGTCTTATGGCTGCACCATCTTTACTGCATCTTTTAGTCTGTGCCCCCCAAATCTATGTTTGTCTATTGTATGGATTCTGACCAAATCCCCCTGGGCAAGGAGCACCCCACTCCCTCATCATTGCCTCTTATTAGTGTCCACCTGTGTTTTAGGAGGAGTCCTTTAGTTCTCCCATATAGAGGAGTGTATTTCTCCCATGGTTTAGAGAAGCAGGATCTTCCATTCTATGGATAGCGTAGGACCCACTGATAATGGGGTACTTTGACTCAGTAAGTGGGCTTAAGCACCATATAGCCATATGGTGTGATCAAATCCCCATATTTTCTGAAAATGTTCAGGTGTTTTAAATAGCCTTGCAGGAGTTAAATGTAATTTTTTGCATGTGTGCGCTGTAATATTTTGTTTGGTTCCTGTATATGCTGTCCCCACCACCCCTACTGTCCTCTTATTTTCGCTGCCCGGGCCCCATGTGTGCTTCCCTGTCCCCTTTCCAGCACTGTAGGCTTCCCCCTCTCCTCTCCTGCTTGCTGCTGTGGAGGATCTTCAGGGAGGAGCGTGGGGGAAGGGGCCGGTAAATATGTCACTTACAGGGCCCCTTCTTTTTCAGTTCAGTACCGAACTTTGTTTACTATGTTTCCATTTTTGAATGTAAGGGAAGTTCTGTACAGAGCTATTCCTGTTCGTTCATTTTGTGCAGCTAAGGCTGCAGAGATGGAGATTGAGGGCTGTGTCCTCAGTCTCCTTTTTCTGTCTCAAAAGTGAGACATCAGAGGTCTGTTTAGACCCTTGATATTTCCCCAACCCCCCCCCCCCCCAAAAAAAAAGGCTGCTAAAAAGTCGTAAAAAATACTAAAAAATAAAATTGTAAACAATAAAATAATATGGTAAAAATAAAATAACAAACATAAAAAACTACTGACATTGTCCACTGCCCTACTGACACCATCCACTGCTCTACTGACCCCATCTTCTGCCCTACTGACAAAGAACACTGCCATACTGACAACGTCCACTGCTCTACTGACTGACACAGTCCACTGCCCTACTGACACTGCCCACACACTATCGACTGCCCTACTGACACTGTCCATTGCTCTACTGACTGACCACATCCTTTGCCCTACTGACAGTCTACTGTCATACTGACACCATCCACTGCTCTACTGACTGACAATGTCTGCTACCTTAATGACACGTCCACTGCTTTTCTGATACTGCCCACTGCCCTACTGACACCATCCACTGCCTTACTGACACCATCCACTGCCTTAATGACACCATCCACTGCTCTACTGACACATTCACTGCTTTACTATCACCATCCACTGCCCTACTGACACCATCCACTGCCCTACTGACACCATCCACTGCCCTACGGACATTGTCTACTGCTCTACTGACACTGTCCACACCCTATCCACTGTCACTGTCCACTACTCTGCTGACTGACACTGTTCACTTTTAAGATAGGCTACGTTTATATTTTTACAGTGACATTTGTCTTTTTATATTTTTCTAACGTTTCCTTACTATTTAATTAGACCTTCCTAGTTAATTACATTTTAAAAAATAAAAAGCGCACAGACCCTAGTAATCTTTGATCACTTTCATGTTGTTCAGGTAGTTCTCCATCTCTCAAAGTGTGCCTACCCCTACTTCCGGGTATTCAAAAGAATTGGAGAGGTATGTCGAAATGTGGGCAGTTTCTTCAAAATATTTTGAATTACCCTCTCAATATGTAAAATAAAGATCTGAAAAAAACTCTTTAGCCACTTGGAGTATCTTGGCATTCAGTAGGAATATGTGTAAAAAAGGTGTAGAAATTGCGCCAACTCTTGTAAAGCAGCCAACACAGCAATTTGACCGTTGCAAGTAGGAATAAGGATAGAAGAGTGTGGCGCTAGTGAATGGTGATGTAGAGGTTAAAGGTCAGATAATGGTAATCCTTAGAAAAAACAAATAACAATTCCAGTGTGGATTTGTGAAAGCAAAAGCAATTGTTTTAGGAGGACATCTAAAAGAGTGTATAGAAATTAAATTGATGAAGGAAAACTTAGGTGTGTGGGGGAGTAAGATGCTCCATAACAACCTGTAGGGTGGCTAAAAACAATCATGCATACACAACCATATTTTAAAGTGACATTGCAAGAGGATAGATAAAAACTACAAGGTATCTTAGTATGCTAAATCTACAGCTCCACGTAAAAATACTGTTCATTGGTGTTAGAACCAGAAGAGGGGACGTCAAAATCCCTATAAGGGGATATACATATGTGAATGGTCGATGTTAATTGGAAAATGGAGTACTACTCAGTAAGTCCCACAAATATTTGGACGTAAGCCGTCTTCCTGTGGGATGATAGCAGATCCTTAAGTGCGGAAAGATTCTTGACTCATGTGGATGGTCCCAACATCGAAAAAGAAAAGACAAAAGGATGCCCTTACCGGATCTGGTGGACTCACAGGCCGTTGGCGGTGAGTCAATCGGGCTTGTACCGTCAAGCGGTGTGGGGTGGAGGTCTTTGCGAAAGCTGGTACAAAATCTCGTCAGACGTCCTCGGATGATGTGCTGGGATGGGATCCAGGGCCCCCAGGATTCGGTTGCGGTCGCCGAATGACCGTTTCCTCAACAGCCAGCCACGTGAGCCAATAGGCAAAGAAAGGAAAAAGAAAAAAACTTCCACATAGTGTGAATCCTTAATGGTAAAAAGCGTTGCAGCACTTTATTGGGGAGTATACTTCCAAAAATTTACATGTGAGGGCGGTAAAAACTCGGCTCAGAATAAAATTTGCATCAAACAGCATAAAAATAGCGCAGTGGGTAGTGGTGGGGTATAATCATAGGAACCCGACGCGTTTCGCCTCCATAGGCCCTACTGACACCATCCACTGCCCTACGGACATTGTCTACTGCTCTACTGACACTGTCCACACCCTATCCACTGTCACTGTCCACTACTCTGCTGACTGACACTGTTCACTTTTAAGATAGGCTACGTTTATATTTTTACAGTGACATTTGTCTTTTTATATTTTTCTAACGTTTCCTTACTATTTAATTAGACCTTCCTAGTTAATTACATTTTAAAAAATAAAAAGCGCACAGACCCTAGTAATCTTTGATCACTTTCATGTTGTTCAGGTAGTTCTCCATCTCTCAAAGTGTGCCTACCCCTACTTCCGGGTATTCAAAAGAATTGGAGAGGTATGTCGAAATGTGGGCAGTTTCTTCAAAATATTTTGAATTACCCTCTCAATATGTAAAATAAAGATCTGAAAAAAACTCTTTAGCCACTTGGAGTATCTTGGCATTCAGTAGGAATATCTTGGCACACGGTGGAAGTGGTGGGTGGGGGGTATGGCCAGGTCAACGTTTGCATCGGGGCCCCCAAGCTTCAAGCTATGCCTTTGTTTACAAATAGGAATGAGCCGAATACCCCCCGGTTCGGTTCGCACCAGAAATTGCGAACAGGCAAAAAATTTGTGCGAACACCATTAAAGTCTATGGGACACGAACATGAAAAATCAAAAGTGTTCGTTTTAAAGGCTTATATGCAAGTTATCACCATAAAAAGTGTTTGGGGACCCGGGTCCTTCCCCAGGGAACATGTATCAATGCAAAAAAAAGTTTTAAAAACGGCCATTTTTCAGAAGCAGTAATTTTAATAATGCTTAAAGTAACACAATAAAAATGAATTATTCCTTTAAAAGTCATGCCTGGGGGGGGGTCTCCTTAGTCTGCCTGTAAAGTAGCGTATTTTTCCCATGTTTATAACAGCACCACAGCAAAATTACATTTCTAAAGGAAAAAATGTAATTTAAAACTGCTTGCGTCTGTAATGTATTGTTGGATCCAGGCAATATAGATAAAGATTACTGAAAAAAACGGGGTGAGTTCCCTCCAGTCCATGACCAGGCCCTTTCGGTCTGGCATGAATATTAAGGGGAACCCCGCACCAACATTTAAAAAAAAATTGCGTGGGGGTCCCCCCAAAATCCATACCAGGCCCTTCAGGTCTGGCATGGATATAAAGGTAAACCCTTCACCAAAATTTAAAAAAAAATGGCATGGGGGTCCCCCAAAATCCATACCAGGCCCTTATCTGAGCAGGCCCTTGTCCCCATGTTGATGGGGACAAGGGCCTCTTCCCCACAACCCTTGCCCAGTGGTTGTGGGGATCTGCAGGCGGGGGGGCTTATCAGAATCTGGAATCCCCCTTTAACAAGGGGACCCCCAGATCACTTTTTTAACCCCACACCATTTTTTTTTTGGCACTGGGTTCCCCTTAATATCCATACCAGACCCAAAGGGCCTGGTAATGGACTGGGGGGGAACTCACGCCGTTTACTTCAATGATTTTTATGTATATTGCGGGGATCCAGCTATACATTACAGCCGCGAGCAGTTTTAAATTACATTTATTCCTTTAGAAATATAATTTTGCTGCTCTCATTCATAACTCTATGTACGGCCGCTATGTAAGCAGCCTTACATAGTGTTGGGCATGGACTCAGTCCCCTGAGCCATGATTGGCCAAGGGCACCCTATCTTTGGCCAATCATAGCTCTCACAGCAGAGTGCGCTGTGATTGGCCAAAGCATGCAGGTCAGGTGCATGCTTTGGCCAATCAGCAGCCATCAATGCACTGTGATCTCGCAGTGCATTGATGGTCTCGCAGTGCATTATGGGGCCTTCTAATTTCCAGCGAACGCCCCATAATCTTCTAAATTCGGCGAACACCCCGATGTTCGAGTCGAACTTACGTTTGACTCGAACATCGGGCTCATCCCTAATTACAAACAAAGAATTTTTGTGTTTTTTTGCACATAAGGCTTCATGCACACGGGACGTTATTTAACCCATCCTGAATGATTTAACTTGACAGCTAAAAATCAGCATCTAAAAACGTCTGTTTAGCCATGTTTACATGCTGCGTTTAGCCACGTTTAGCCGCGTTTGCGTCTAGAAGCGTTTTTTTTTGTTAAAATGAAAAAGGTCTGTAAACGAAACGCTGCTAGTTACCACGTTTAGCAGTGTTTACAGGCTGCTATAGGCATTTGGCATTTCAAATGCCTCTGAACATCTGTCTAAACCCATTTTTTTGCGTTACAAAAAAGGCTTCTAAACTCAACTGCCTAGAAACAACTATAAACGACCCTGTGTACATGTACTTATAAGATAACATAGAGGAGAGTTCAGGGGCAGCTGAAAAAAAATGCCCAACTGCTCCTAAACGCCCGTTTACCAGCAGCAGTGTACATGAGGCCTTAGTCATCTATTTCTAGCAGATATCAGGAGATGTAGATGTAGAAAACTTTGATCAAGTAGTACAGAGTTCCAGCACCCTTGTGTGAAATGTTTCTTTTGGTCTCTTTGCTTGTTGAAGATGTAATCAATTGGATACAGTATTACATATTTAGTGGAAATGCCTACTGTTGGAACTAATGGGAAGACATTAAAAGGTTGGTGGCCAAGCTCACAGGTGTTTCATTGAGGGACAACCCACCAGCTTTTTCCTTTTGCGTGTTAATCCACTCCCCTAAATAAAAATACAAGCATCCCCTCTTAATTCATCGGGGAATGTAGTGTAAGCCTTCATATTCTTGAAGTGGAACATCCACCCTGAAGTGATCCTCTTTGGTTACTGGGATTAAACACATGAAAAAACTTAAAGTGATCATAAATGGTATTTTTTTAATTAAAATATTAAACACGGTATACTTACCTGCTCTGTGCAATGATATTGCACAGAGCACCCCGAAACCTCCTCTTCTAGTCTCCTTAAAGTGATATTAAACCCTCAGTTTTTTTAAGCACTTTCAGCAACTGATGTTATCACTTTTGAGTTTTCAGCTTTTTTTAAATCTTTCATTCCCTGCCTATCCCTGCCAGTTTAAGGTGATGTCATGACTGATGTGTCAGGTTTCCTGTCTCAGGGTGGCTTCTTTCTCTTACAGCATCCTATGAAGCCACCTTTGCATGCAGTAACTATAGTTGTGTCCCAATACACTGCATCAACGCTGTATCCTGGCCTGGGCTGACAAGGCCCAGGCCTAGGGCAGCACTTTGCAGGGGGGCAGCACAGAAAGAGTCCCCGCCGGCTTGTGCTACACTGTTAGTGTAGTGCAAGTCTTATGGGGTGGACTGGGCTGAGAGGCAAATTAGTCTAGCGCCCCCATAAAGCGACCGCGCTGCTTCCGGTATACGGGCGGCCAGCATTCCGCAACTGTGGGGGGGGGGCACTTCTAATTTTGACTGTCCTATCATCCTGGACCACAAACCTTCCTCATTGTGCTATGTTTTCTGCTGCACCATTGGCATGGTTATATCTTCTTAGTCCTCTCCATAAAATTACAGAAATTTGTGCTTAAAGTCGAACTATAGGCAACACATTTTATTTTTTCATTTTGGATAGAATAAGGGAGGGTTATAGCCCCTGTCAGTTTATTTTTTACCATCCCTGTCCCATTGCAGAGATTTCCCTTCGCTTCCTGCCCCATAGCCAAACAGGAAGTGAGAGGAAATCTATGCAAATTAAGGGAATCCATTGCCCCTCCAGGCCCTCAAAACTAGTGTCCCCACTCAAAAATTTCAGGGTGGGCCTTAAACAGCAAGGGGTGTGGCCTTGACAGGAAGGGGTGGGTCAGAACTTTTTCAGTGCACATTTTGGCACGTCTTTAGGGCATTTTGTCACGTGACAAACACGCTGCAAAATGCGCTTCTGCTACCCCTGCTTGAGTTGCCATTACCAATTAATGACTTCGCAAGCATGATACACAATTGCAGCGGGTTTCCGAAAACACCCTTTGTTGTGTGTTTTGTTAAGTGTTTAGGAAACGTGCAGGTGTGCATGCAGCCTTAACCCTACCGTTTCACTGCCAGAGCCATTTTTAATTAAAAAAAAAAAAATCATTTTAGGCTTGAAGATTACACAAACACAAATTTCAGTAAAAAACACAGTAACGTGAACTATAGGGCAAACAAACACAATAAATTACCCAAATTTTTGGTAAAAAAAAAGCCTGAAAAACGCCCAACAAGCAAAATCCCATTCATTTCAATGGCACCTATTCACACCTGAGTGTTTTTTTACCTGAAGCAAAACGCCTGAAAAATACAATAAGCTCAAAAAAGAACATGAGCTTTTTTGGGGCAGATTACAGGCGTTTATCTGCCTTTTACATCGGTGACCTGATCAAAATCGCTGCAAAAATGTGGCAATATCACGGTAGCCATGCAGTAAAAAAAGCACGTAAAAAAACACGACTTTGAAACGCTCAGGTGCGAATGCAGCCTCAATGTATTTGCGCCCGTAAAATGGCGACAAACTTCAGTACCCTATATTTTTCATAGGCGACGCTTCAAAAGCCCCCTATAGGTATCAGTTTAGTTAGAATTATTGCTCTCACTCCGGCGTATGCAGTGATATGTAACATGTGTTTTTTTTTGGGGGAGGGATTTTATGTGCTTGGGTGTAACTTTCTTCATCACATCACAAACAGTCCCCTATGTGATGATTTTTAGGTGACAGGTTCTCTTTATTGAGATATGCAGGGCCTAAAAGACCCTGCATGTCTCTCCTGTACTCCACTGAATGTTTTGCAATGCAGATCGCATTGCAAAACATCCTTTCTTGGCAAAGCAAGCCGGGGACACCGAGAGCTTGACCCGGAGGTGACAGAGATGTCGCTTTCCGGATCACAAGATGAAGGAGAGGAGAGCGGACACTTCTTCTCCTTCCCCTCTACTCGCCATGGAGATCCCAAGCCCGCCGATGGGCTAGCTTAGCCCGGTAGGCATTGCGGGGTGCAGTGGCTTGGGGGGGGGGGGGCGCTGGTACCGTGGGTTTGTGAGAGCGAATGGAGGAAATAAGGAAATAGCAGCACTAACCAGCATAAAAATAGTAGTTTTGCAATGAGCAATGATTAAGCACAGGTGTGTGAAACGTGTTTACTGAAGCCACAGGAGATGTGTGTGTAGACTGTGTCCTCATTTTTAAATCTGAAATAAAATTACTATTTTTATGCTGGTTAGTGCCGCCATTTCCTTCTTTCCTCCATATATGCTCTGGTTGCAGCAATTGTTATAGCTGGAGAGATCTCATATTTCATCTGGAGCAGTGCAACTTTTGTACTTTATTTGCTCTCACCTGACAGGCAGGAGTCTGCAGCCGCCGGATTGTGTGTGATAACCCCCAGGTCGACGTACGGACCTGGCGGCGAAAGGGTTAAAGAGTATATAGGGTTAAAACGTACAAATTGATTCATAGTTCAGTAATTTTTATCCGCCTCCTATTAAAAAGAAATGAAACTCTTCTATTCTTTACAGCAGGGGTCAGCAACCTTTTTCAACTTAAGGGCTGAATTCAATGTATGTGAATGCATGGAGGGCCGCATTCACCTGCTGATAAATGAAGATAATAATCTGGACCTCTTTACATCACACAGCCCCCACACTTATGGACCCCCCATGTAATGCTTTAAAATTGCGCACAATTGTGGAATAGCGACAAACTACGGTACTTAAAAATCTCCATAGGCGATGTTTTAAAAATTCCTACAGGTTACCAGTTTAGAGTTATAGAGAAGGTCTTGTGCTAGAATTATTACTCTTGATCTAACAATCGCGGCGATACCTCACATGTGTGGTTTGAACACTGTTTACGTTTGCGGACGTGACTTACGTATGGGTTCACTTCTGTGCGTGAGCTCGGAGGGATGGGGCATTTAAAAAAAAAAAAAAATTTTCTTCTTTATTTTATTATGTTTAATTTTTACACTGTCCCTTTAAAAAAAAAATTCTGATGACTTTTATTGCTATCAGAAGAAAGGTAAACATCTCTTGTGAAAGTAATAGGCAGTGAC
Source organism: Aquarana catesbeiana (assembly GCF_042186555.1). Taxonomy (NCBI): domain Eukaryota; kingdom Metazoa; phylum Chordata; class Amphibia; order Anura; family Ranidae; genus Aquarana; species Aquarana catesbeiana. The sequence continues at coordinate 772,044,162 of NC_133324.1, forward strand.
AGGTACTCTTTATGGAGGGATCTGGGGTCTATAAGACCCAAAATTCCTCCTTTGCACCTAAAAGCATTCAAAACGCCAAGCTTGGCTGTTTTGAATACTGTCATTTTTTTTAAATTTGGCGCCTTTAATTCTTCTGTAACTAGATCCGAGACCCGATCAAAGCTAATTCCGGCTTTGTTCGGGTCTCCAGCCAGCTGTGTGGGAAGGGAGAGCCCGGGCGAGCCACAGAAATAAATAATGGGATAACAACCGAGCTGCTTCTTAGTCGCATTAGTGGTTAACCCAAGAAAGACGACCGGGATTAAAATGTCTGCGGGCCGGGTGCACGTGAATTCATCACGTGAGGAAAGCGTGAATTCATCACGTGGAGAGAGATGGCCAGCAGACAGACACAACTCACAACATGAAAAGAGATTTTTCAAGTAAGCTTATGTTAGATTGCCAAAAGTAATCATTGTTTGTATAGTTATCACAATGCTAATGTTAAATAAATGTAAATGTATGCTGTGGCCTTTAAAGGGCATTGAATAATAACAGATTTACTGGCTGGATCAGAAGGTGAAAATAAAGGAAAAAAAAAAAACTAAAACAATTGTGTCCACCACATCTAAGGTGTAATATATTACATTGTTGCTTTGAAGTTTAGATACGCTCTAAGATTTGGTTCACACTAGTGTGATTTTATATGCGACATCATTCATAAAGACTGACATAACAATGAAATTCACATTCTTTTCAGTGGTGCTCATTCACATCAATGCAGTGCATGTTTTTAGAAAAGGTACCTGTGCTACTTTGGTGCTGCTGCAGCACAGTTTTGGCCCCACAGATTTCAATAGAAATGCACCAAAAATCCATGTAAACCGCAAGTAAATGCAGCGTTTTGTGGAAAGGGCTAGGTTTATACTGCTGCAATCCAATTTTGATCTGACTTTCAATGCGATTATGTAGCTCAACTTGGATGTTACTTTGAAGTGGTTTGCATTTTCTATGGGGCTAAAATAATGCTGGAATTTCACCAAAGTAGTACAGGACTCTTTTCAAAAATTGTGCTGTGATGATTTTTTTTTTTTTTTACAAAAAATATGTAGCAGAGTACATTATGGCCTAAATTTAGAAAGACATTTTTTATTATTATTATTATTATTATTGAATATGTTTTATAGCTGAAAGTAAAAAATATTGTTTTTTTTTCAAAATTATTGTATATTATATATATATTATTATTATATCTTATAGTGTTTTCCAGTTTATAGTGCAAAAAATAAAAAAAACAGTGGTGATCAAATACCACCAAAAGAAAGCTTTAATTATGTGAAAAAAATTATATAAATTTATTATGGGTATAGCACTGCATGACCACACAATTGTCAGTTAAAGTAACGTGGTGCCAAAAATAAAAAAACAACCTGGTCAGGAAGGGGATAAATATTCCAGATGTCAAGTGGTTAAAGTTGCACTTCTGTTTGTCAAAAAGTATTTTTTTTTGTTTATTATACTGGAGATTTTAGTCGACTAACATACAACTAAAACTAAAACAATTCAGATGACTAAAATATGACTAAAACTTAAATGCCATTTTAGTCAAAAGACTATTGGGTTGATTTACTAAAACTGGAGAGTGCATGGGAGCCAATCAGCTTCTAAGTTCAGCTTGTTCAATGAATGTGATTGTAAACGATCACCTTGTAAAACAACCCATTCAGTTTAAAATAGAAATGAAAGGCAAAACATTTTTGTATAGTTATAAAAAAAAAAAAAAAACATTATAAATACCTTTTTTGCCTTTTTTCATAAGTGATCACATTCCCTCTGTTCTCAGCTGCATAAGAGCTGAGTGGAGGAGAAACAGCAATACACTGAGCTTCCCAGTGAATGGCTGTGCAGAGGGGGCATATCAGGACAAGTCTGATCATTGGAGAAGAGCACACCGAGTTCCCAGCATAGCTAGAGAACTGACCAGGCTGTACTCTCCTGCTTAGTGTGGTCAGCTTTTAATAGGAAAACAGAGGGACTGGCAGGAACACCTGGGATTTCACATAAAGGAAGTAATACAAACAGATTTCACCTGCAGACATCAGTTTCACGTCAGTTCTCATATAGGTTTCAGTACATTTTTTTGCACGTTGAAATTAGTTTTCTTGCGTGTCAGTTATGTGTCATTTTCTGCACAGAAAAAAATCTGCATGTGATACCAGTGCTGTGGTGTCAACAGGGCACATAGAAAATTATTGTTTTTTTTTGTGCCCTTGCAGAACCCATGCAGGAAAACTGACATTTTTTAACATGCTGTGAACGAGGCCTAACATAGCAATTCCTGTGCTGTTCCTGCACTGCATCAGAATCGCAGACAGTTTACACTGTGCTCTGTGAATCACTACGGATGTCAATATAAATATAGAATAAATAAAAAATATCAATATAATATCAATATAAAATGATCCTAAAGTCTAGTTTTTTTAAAGTTAAAAATAACATTATATTACCTGCTCTGTGAAATGGTTTTGCACGGAGCAGCCCTGTTCCTCCTCTTCTCGGGTCCCTCTTCAGCTCGCCTGGCCCCTCCCTCCTGCCGAGTGCCCCCATAGCAAGCAGCTTACTATGGAGGCACCTGAGGTGAGCCACTGCTTTGTGTGTCCATTCAGACATGGATCTGTGGCCCGCCCCCTTTCTCTCCTCATTGGCTGACTGACTTTGACAGCGTCGGGAGCCAATTGCGCCACACTGCTGTCTCAGCCAATGAGGAGGGGAGTCCCGGACAGCCAAGACTCTCATACAACATTGCTGGATCAAGATGGGTTTCCGGTATGTATTAGGGGGGCTGAGGGGGGCTGCAGCACACAGAAGATTTTTTTTTTATCTTAATGCATATAATGCATTAAGATAAAAAAAAAAAACATTTCTGACTTTACAACCACTTACAAAAAAAACCTAGACACTGATTGGTTTCTACGTAGAGATGCACCAGATTTAGCACTCTCCATTTTAGTAAATCAACCCCTATGACTAAAACGGAATTGAAATTTCACATAGAAAGTAACACTGCACACTAATGCATGAAGATGCACGGAATTGCACCTCAACGCAGTGCAGTGCATGTAAAAGCCCAAAAAAGAAAGAAGACAGAAATGACCTAAGAAACGTTTTAGGTCAATGTACAGCAAATGCATGCAAAAAATGTATATGAAATGCACATCACTGCGCATGCAAAAGTGCACAGTAAGGGCTCATTCACACCATATATGCATGAAAACTGATGGGAAAACCGTGCAGATTTCACTTGCAGAGACATCAGTTTACATCCGCTTCACATCAGTTTTCATAGGAGTTCCAGTATACGTTTTTATGTATGTTGACAGCAGTTTTCATACGCGTTTCAGTAAGCGTTTATGCATGTTGACATCAGTTAAACACGTCAGTTATGTGTTCTGTTCACACCACAGTGTTGATGTTACATCAGTTTTTTTTTTTTCATGCAGAAAACTGCATACACATTACAGATTCCTGTGCAGAAAAAATCTGCACGTGATAGCAGTGTTGTGGTGTAAACAAGGTACATAGAGAACAATTGCTTTTTTTTGTGTGTGCCCTTGCACAACGCATGCAGAAAAACTGACGTCTTTGTACCATGGTGTGAATGAGGCCTAAGGCCCGGTTCACACTGATGCGTTGCGGGAACCGTAGTCATTCCTGTGTGGTTCCTGCACCACATCAGAATCGCAGGCAGTTCACACTGTGCTCTGCGAACCGCTGTGGGTATCAATATAAAATTAAAAGTGGTTGTAAAGGCAGAAGGTTTTTTATCTTAATGCATAAACATTAAGATAAAAAACCTTCTGTGTGTAGCAGCCCCCCTCAACCCCCCTAATACTTGCCTGAGCCCTATCTCTATCCTGTGATGTGCACGAGTGCCTCGGCCTTCCGGCAGTGTCCCTCCTGATTAGCTGAGACACAGCAGCAGCGCCATTGGCTCCCACTGCTGTCAATCAAAGTCAGTTGGCCAATCAGGAGAGAGAGGGCAAACCGCGGCTCCGTGTCTGACTGAAGAAGAAAAATATTACAGCACACACATGCAAAAAAAATTCACCTCCAGCAAGGCTAGTTTAAAAACACCTAAACATTCTCAAAACTACATTTTCAAAAATATGGGGATTTGGTCACTTCATATTGCTATATGGTGCTAAACTCACTTACTGCGACAAAGTACCCCATGATTAGTGGGTCCTACACTATCCATAGATTTGTGAGATCCTGCTTCTCTGAACCATGAGAGCAATACACTCTTCTAAATGGGAGAATCATGAGGTCTCCAACTATGACACAAGTGGACACTAATGAGAGGTACTTAATGAGGGAATAGGGTGCTCCTATCCCAAAAGGATTTGGTCAGAATCCAGACAATACACAAACAAGATATTTGGGGGGCACACCTTCTCATTAAAGCTGGTGCAGCCATAAGACCATACAATAGAAGAAAAATATTACAGCACACACATGCAAAAAAACATTCACCTCCAGCAAGGCCACCAAATATCTTGTTTGTGTATTGTATATATTCTGACCAAATCCATTTGGGATAGGAGCACCCTATTTCCTCATTAAGTACCTCTCATTAGTGTCCACTTGTGTCATAGGTGGAGACCTCAAGATTCTCCCATTTAGAAGAGTGTAGCTCTCATGGTTAATAGAAGCAGGATCTCACAAATCTATGGAAAGTGTAGGACCCACTAATCATGGGGTACTTTATCGCAGTAAGTGGGCTTAGCACCATATAGCAATATGGTGTGACCAAATCCCCATATTTTTGAAAATGTCTTTTTGAGAATGTTTAGGTGTTTTTAAACTAGGCTTGCTGGAAGTGAATGTTTTTTTGCATGTGTGCGCTGTAATATTTTTCTTCTATTGTATAGTCTTATGGCTGCACCAGCTTTAATGAGAAGGTGTGCCCCCCAAATATCTTGTTTCCGTGTCTGACTGGACACATAGGGCTGTGACTCGGCTCAGGTGCCCCCATAGCAAGTTGCTTGCTGTGGGGGCACTCGACAAGAGGGAGGGACCAGGAGCACCGAAGAGGTGAGAAGAGGTCAGTATAACATGTTTATTTTTTGTTATTTTTAAAGAAAAAAAAAAAAAACAAGACTTTAATATCAGTTTAATGACCCCCCCACAAATCGGTTCAGAGAGTGCAGTGCAAACTGTGGAATTGGATAGCATGGGTCTGAACACCTATGTGATCCGATTCCAGTGCTAACGACAAAGCGCCCTGCACAGTGGTGGCCGGTGCTCCATTTTCTGGGGGGGTGGAAAACATACGCCCCCCAGCCCCAGGCTTACCCCATCCAGGTCGTGGGTGGCTTTGGCGGCTCTCCTCCCGGCCAATCTGGTTGCTTCTCCTCTTGGCCAATCCCATCTCAGGACCCGTTTCCTGTCCTGATTGGCCATGCGGAGAAGCAGAAAGACAATAGCGAATGTTAATTCACTATTGTCACGAGTGGGTGGGCTCAGGGCGCAGAGAGCCTAACCCTTTTGAAGCCGATTAGAGCCTCCAGCTCTAATCACATGCAGTGTTGCCAACCATCAGTATTTTTACGGGCAGCCAGTAAAAAACAGGCAATTTTCTCCTGCCAGTAAATGCCAGTAAAAAGAAAAGGTTGCCAGTAAAAAATATGGCTGTGACGCTCGGCCCGGAGGCAGCCGAGACCATATGAGTGCCTGCTCCAATGTGTTTGGGCGGCTCTGTTTGAGGCGGTGCCTGAGCATGTCCTGTGATGTCATGGTACAAGGGACCCAAGCAGAGTGGCCAGAGCCTTGTGTGTGGGTTTGCGGGATGGGAGCAAGGCAGGCCAGGAGCCTCAGTGCTGTTTGGACTGGAGGGACCACCGGGCTTGGAGAGAAACTGTGACTCAAGAGAGGACGTGTTGTGTCAGTAATCTGTACTGCTGCACACTGCTGTCAGTATCACTGTGAGAGTCAATTTCTTGTGTGTGCTACCCATTCTAATTTCTTGCCCTCCTGAGCTACTTACTATATATAAAATAAGAAATATGTTTTTTGCCATATTATCTACCTTAAATCACATTGCTAATTACATATTGTACTTGTTTGTAGCCTAAATAGTGAAATTTGTACTTAAAACTGTAATTTTGGAAATGTCAGTAAAAACGTGGCTGTGCCAGTAAATTTTGGATGTCGTGTCAGTAAATTTCAATCTGTTAGGTTGGCAACGCTGATCACATGCTTCACAAAAAAAAATAAAAATAAAAAGCCGTAGAACTGTATGGGGTTGAGTTACTAAAGGCAAAGAGACTGTGCACTATGCAAAGAGTAGTTGCACTATGCAAGTGAAGTTGCTCCAAAGCTTAGTAAATGAGCAGAGCCTCTGCTGACTTCTATCATCCACTCAAGTGCAATCAAAAATGCAGTTTTTTAAATTTTCCTTGCATGTGATTGAGTATTCTTTGCAAAGTGAACCTTTACCTCATTTACTAAGCTCTGGAGCAACTGCACATGGAGAGTGTAACTGCACTTTGCAAAGTGCACGGTCTTTTTGCCTTTTGTAAATCAACCCCTATGCGTCTGGCGCCCTGCATGGAGATTAGGGGCTGGCGCTCCTGCGCCCCTTATGAATGGATCACTGCTGGTTTTTGGTGCATAATGTATGGCTCAATTTGCACCGCACTGAATTTGCATGTCATTTGTACGGGAAATCCGGTGCGATTCCTATACAAATGACATGCGATGCAGCAGACCGCATCAGTATAAACGGGGCCTTAACATTCAGTTTCTGGTGTGAATGAGCCCTTCTAAAAAAAAAAAAAAAAAACGCATTTAGCAAAAACGCGAAAGCTGCGCTGACAATAGGATGAAGTCGCAGCTGCACTAACGTCGTGGAGCGAACTCCCTGCGCTGACTACGATAGTATTCACGTGAGTGTACGGCGACAATGTGAAGCCTAGACATGAAGTAAAGGGATGACAAGGTGCAGCCTCCTCCTTTTTTTTTTTTTTTGTCGGAGACGGAGAGCCACATGGCAGCAGCATGTTAATACCCTCGGAGACAGGAGGAGCAGCATCCTCTGAGCTGAGGACCAGAGCCAGCTGCCTGTTTAGTCCCAGTGTTCATATCCCCACCTCCCCCTTCCTCCACTCCTACATCAGCCTCCGTGTCAGCATCAGCAGCAGCAGCAGCATCAGCAGTACGGAGACAAGTGGAGTGAGCCTACTGCTCGCACACAGCGCCGAGCAAGTGATCGGCAGCCTCCAATATGTCATATCCAACCGCTGAGATCACTTGAAAAGTTGGGGGGACACAAGTCAGCCTGGAAGTTGTCGGATCGCTTCTCCTGCCCCACGTCTGATGATCGGAGGCTTCTTCCTGACACTGTCAAAGGCTTGGTCTGCAAGGAGATGATTTGTGCGCTGCTTGCTGGTTACATGGACGGTGCAGTGTGACAGCATCGCCTCGATCCTCCCTGCACCACCTCCTCCTCCTCATCATCCTCATCATCAGCCCTCCTCCTCCCCTCCAGGCACCCTCCAGCTCCCAGCTTGTTTATAGAGCAGAGTGGGACTGGGAGGGATTGTAAGCACCGGTATACAGCTCATCCACGTGTTTTCCACCAGTAGGGACTGGAGTTCTCCTCCACACATCTGCCTCTGTGTACTGGGAGAAGAGGATTTCATTGTGTCTTCTCTCATTGTCCTCTGGTCACCTCACTGAGGCATGACGATCTGAAGATATTCTTGGAGATCGATCAGGGCATGGCATTGTGTGCTATTGTCGGCTGGTTGTGTCCTGCACTGATGAGCACAAGGATCTGTTGGGAACTATTAAAAGTAGAGAGCGCTGTCTAGGACAACTCTTTGCTTATTGTTCATCTATACATCTACCTGCTTAGGATCTTCTTCTTGACAGGTTGGCCAAAGCAATGAAACTTTAGAATGTATTGTAAACTCTCTCTCTTTCACCCGCACCATACAATACTTTGACACTCTTCACCTGGTTGTCCCATTAAAAGCTGAGATCTGATTGGCTTGCCACCAGCACTGATACATGTGTCTGTTATAAAGGAAATACATTTATTATTTCATTTGCAAGGGATGTCACCTAAATGATTGTGGATCTCAAATGTACAAAAAAAAAAGCTTCCCCTGGTTCACCCAACTGCTAAAGTTTGAGGGTACAAAGTAGCTGCTCCCCATTTTCTGGGAAATCTTTGTGGATTATTCAAGTTCAACGACCATTGACACACTTTTCTACTGCCATGAAGAGAAAGCAGAAAAGGTTCTTTCAGATGATTTTGCTCTTTACAGTGGCTTTAATTTTCCTGCCTAATATTGGTCTTTGGTCCTTATATAAGGAGAAACAGCTCATGAAATCCACCGATGGAGCAGATCAGGTAAGCCACATGGACCTTAATTGCTTGGCCCTGCTGGACAGAGATTCTGCCTAGTCTTTCAATCTGCTCTTTGTAATCTGAATAAGCTTAATAGGTAATGCTTCCTAAAGCAATGCTCAATAGGTAACGCAATCTGCAAGGCTTCTCTTTGTATGTGATGAAAATGTTGCCCTGGGAAACTTCTATCAGAGTAGCAGGTGATGAGCTTGCACTTGTTAAAAGTCTGGGCTGACTATGGAGGAAAATGAAGGTGCCTGTAGCAATGAGAACCATCTGTCATTTTTAGCGTTGGTTAAGATTTAGGGACTTAGTTGGATCGGTTGCTATGGACCACACCATCACCTTATCCTTGATCCAACTCTTATCAAAAGGTTTCTCTTGTGTTAGCTGAAAAAGCTTGTTGTAAAGACTTGCAAATAAAAAAAATGACTATATTAAAGTGTTTGGTGTTTAGTACAAGGTAGTTGTGTAGAGGAATTGTATGTGTATATTGCTTGCTTTTAAATGGTTATGGGATTGTGTGAATTTAAGGTTATATGTTATTTTATGAGGTATTAAAATTAACCTTCATTAAAAACTGAAAAAGCAGAATTGAGCCCTGGGTGCCTTGAGGTACCTGATCATAAATGTCCTTATCATTTAGTGACCATAGGAGTCCAGGATGCGTAATGTGCAAAGTGCTCGGAGCCAAGTTGGAGCTGTGACCCAAGTTCTCTTACCTGTTTATAGATATAGATTCATAGGTGTGTGCAGCCTATTGCATTAGGGTTTGCACCCTAAAGCTCAAACACATATGTGTGTGTGTGTGCATTTGTACTGTATATATACTGACAGTGTCAGTAGAGAGGTGGATGGTGTCAGTAGAGCAGTAGATGGTGTCATAAGGGCAGAGATTGGTGTCAGTAGGGCAGTGGATGGTGTCAGTAGTTTTCATTTTTATTATTTTATATTGTATTATTTTTTACAAATTTATTTAGGAGAAAAAAGAAAAACAATAGGACCTTTTTCTATTTGGTGAAATATCAGGGGTTTAAACAGGGGGAATATGAGCCACATTGGGTGATTAGGGTGTGCCCATGCACACCCAGCACACCCTGTGCACAAGCCTATCTATAGATTATAGATTACTGATATTAAATCATGAGGATAGATTTCTGCAGACACTTCTAAGTGTTTGCATTTCACTTTAGATATCATTATCAAAACTTTTATTTGGACGTTTTGATTGCTGGACAGGGCAATATTTAGTCTATCAATACATTAGGACCTTATTGCTTAAAGGAGAAGTACAGCCAAAGCTTGTTTTGGCTGTACTGCTCCTGTGAATCACAGAAGTGCAGATCGTTCTGCACTTCTGTGACACCATTTTCAACAGGCAGCTGGCTCAAACCCATTGTCGGCTGACGTCACAGAGCCGGACCATATGCTCGGGATCTTCCCACATGCGTGGACCAGCTCAGCCTCCCAGCAAGCCTCTGAGAGCCTGAGTTGGCTGCTCCCACCCCCTCCTGAGCATGGGGGGGGGGAGCATAGAGCCGGTGACTGACAGTCACTAGGTCTCTGCTCGGGGAGCTCTGAAAACTGAGCAATCAACAGTGTTTGATTGCTCCGTTCTCAGCCTGAGAGCCTAGGGGGACAGATGCAGCATCGGACTGATCCTGCATCCACCTAGATAGGTGTAAAAAAAGATTTCTCATAGTTCTTTTTTTTTTTTTTAGCAAGTAATTAAAGTTTCCCATTTTCCCCATAAACATAGTTAGTTGTTTGCACTGAAGACAGGTTCCCTTCACCAAGAATGAAAATATTATATTACCCAATCAACCAATATGTGTCATGTTCTCATTAAAAAAAAAAAAAGTTTAGAAGCTGAGACTGTTTGACAGGGGGATTTCTGAAGCAGAGCAGCCCCCGTACTTATTTGTGGTGCAGTAGACAGAAGTACGCATAATAATAATTGAAAATCCTGATTGGATCTACATATCATGTTTCTGACAGTGCCTGGATAATCTGCTTCCTTGCTGTCAACTTTCATTTTTCATTTTCAGTTGTTATTCCTTCAGCTTCTAAGACAAGGCAGTGATATCTCTTCATTTGAACATGAACTATGAATCTGTTCTGTCCAAATTAAAACCAGGAACTATTGCATATTGATAAGCATGGTTTATTGGTGTTACAAAGTTGCAGCTGATGAATACTAAGTTATAACAGTGTCATTTTAGCTGGGCTAGCATTTATGTGCATGCACATTGACAGCAATGCTAGACATAGAAATAAAATTGTCTTTCTCTGCAACATTTGTAGCCTTTTGTATGTGCAACTGTGATGTTTCAAATCTATTAGAAATTATATCTGTTTAAGGGGAAACGTCTTGAATTGCAGCAGACGTATATGATATTTATGGTGTGTACTACTTCTATGGGTTGCTGTGAATCTACAGTCTAGCATATGACCGGTGGGGTACGAGAGTGACCACTTCAATCAGCAGCTTCTTAGGTTGGTGTTTATCTTTGGGATAACCTTAAAGGAAAATTCTATCAATATATACTTTAGTTTATGCTTAAAATCCAAATTCATACATATTCAAATTGTGTTTTATTGATGGATATATTATTGCAAATACAACCCAGAATGTGTGTTTTTATCATGTCCTTTTACCTACATTTTAAGCAAACGTATCCCAAAATAAGCAGCTTAGTAGTTATTACACCTGTCTTGCAGCGCTAGGGTTCTTGGCTCAATTCCCAGTCAGGACACTATCTGCGTGGAGTTTGCATGCTTTCTCTGTGCTTGTATGGGTTTCCTCACATACTTGAACCTAGTATGTGTATGAGATAGGGACCTTAGGGGTAGAATTACTAGGCAAATAGACTGTGCATGTTGGAAGTGCAGCTGCTCCAGAGATTAGTAAATGAGATGAAGTTTCACTTTACAAAGATTACCCATTCGCATGCAAAAAAAACAAAAAAAAAACAGCATTTGCTTGCGCAGTATTGGGTAAAGAAAGTCGACAGAGCTTTCCCTCATTTGCTAAGCTCAACTGCACTTCCAAAGTGCAGAGTCTATTAAATCCACCCCTTAGATTGCAAGCTCCTTGAATGCAGGGACTGATGTGAATGTGCAATATGGGCTGTTTAAATTGTTGGCACTATATAAATATATATAAAAAAAACATTGGAACTACTACTGCTTACCTTCCTCTGAAAATGCTAATTACCAGGTTATTGGGGCCCACGGACTTCAACACTTTTGTATCATTGAGTAATTGACCTATCGGAAGTATGCAGACAGAAATTATTATTTGCATTCCTGTTTCAGGTTAGTAACTGAAAGCATTAAATTTAGAGGCTCAGGATGACAACCAGGCAACTAGCATTTTGTAAAAAAAAAAAAAAAAAAACTGGTTAGCAATAATAGGTTGTTTCTCACGTCAATTCTATAAAAAAATATATATTTTATGTGACTTTATAAAATGTGTTTAAGATGCTCTTCTTTAAAAACAAATGAGTTTTTCCTAAGTGTCAAGGTGCCATGTAAGCTTAGTTTCTGCAATGACAGCTGTCATAGATACCAACTGAAGTGAAGGTCAGTTAGAGAACAGTATCAAAGTAAAAAAAAACTTAAAGTTCCTTACACATTCTCATTCTGTCATGAGTATAACACAGATGCTAAGATCTGTAGATACTTTGCACAGCTCTTCAGCTTGTGTGGCACCATCCTACTATTTTATTATTGTGCTGGGAAAATCTGAGTAACTGTTCAAATACAAGCTTGAAATGATAGGCAAAGGCCTGATCTAGATCTAAACTACTAACAGTATTGGCATTGAAAGTAGAGGTGAGTAAAAACCCTTCCCCCTGTAACCGACACGAAAGAATATAAAAAAAAATTGTCAAATCCTTATGTGTCTTATTCTCATTCGCACCAAATATTAAAAAAAATGAATGGAGATGAGAAAACTTTTAGAATTCTGCTCCTTTATGTGAATCATAATAACAATGGCAACATTTTATCCTTTTTTTTTTTTTCATGTGATCTTTTCTTTTTTTCACATTTGCCCAAAGTAAGATAAGGGCTTTGCACACTAGATGTACTTTAAATATAAAATGTACATATGCTAAGACTATGAACACTAAATTTTTACAAGCTCATAGCAAGCAGTAATCGGTCCTAATAGCTATATCTGGCTTTCTAGCTGCATTTAATATAATGTAATTTATTATTTAAGTAGTATAAGTCCTCATGAATAAAACAATTCCCTGAAAAGCATTTTCTTTAATTAAAGTACTCACAAACAGGCAGCCATCAGAAATTGTGGGGTCCCTTATACAGCTTTAGGCCTGCCCCCCCCCCCGAGCCTGACCACCAACATTCCCCAGGGTCTCGCCCACTGGCTGTCCCACCAAATCTGCCCACTAGCCATCCCACCAAGTCCTTCAGTGCCTCAGCCCCCCCCACACCTGTACACTCTCAGCCCCCTCACACCTGTACACTCTCAGCCCCCCGCACACAGGTACACTCTAGCCCCCCCACACCTGTATGCTCTCAGCCCCCCTCACACCTGTATGCTCTCAGCCCCTCACACCTGTACCCTCTCAGTCCCCTCACACCTGTACACTCTCAGACCTCCCACACCTGTACGCTCTCAGCCCCACTCACACCTGTACGCTCTCAGCCCCCCTCACACCTGTATGCTCTCAGCCCCCTTCACACCTGTACGCTCTCAGCCCCCCTCACACCTGTACACTCTCAGCCCCCTCACCCCTGTACGCTCTCAGCCCCCCTCACCCCTGTACGCTCTCAGCCCCCCTCACACCTGTACGCTCTCAGCCCCCTCACACCTGTACGCTCTCAGCCCCCCTCACACCTGTATGCTCTCAGCCCCCCTCACACCTGTACGCTCTCAGCTCCCCTCACACCTGTAAGCTCTCAGCCCAGCCCCCTCCTCACATGTGTGTATATGACATGCACTTATAGAGACACAGGCATATACACACACACACAGGACATGTGCACACATAGGCATGTACACACATAAGCATGTACACAAACAGGCATGTATACACACAGGCGTGTATACACACAGAGACATGTACACACTCACAGGCAAGCACACACACAAGCATGTACACACACAGACATGTACACACACAGAGAAACATGTACACACACAGAGACATGTACACACACATGCATGTACACAGTCACACACACAGCCCCCCTCGCACAACAGCCCTTACTTGTAAGGTGCTCCTAGTCCCAGTTCTTGTTTCCACATGCAGGAAATGGCCAGAGGTGGCAGCAAAGAGCCCGATGTCAGCTCATGACAGAGCAGCAGCCTGCCGACTCACACATACAGGAGCATCCACAGAGCTCCTCAGCACCCGCCCCTGCCTTCTCACATCCCTGCCAGTCGGCCGGGCCCATCCAGATGCTGGGGCCTCTTACAAGTGTATGGGCTGTACCCACTTGATGGCGGCCCTGCTCACAAACAGGTGTTTTTAGGATGATTGAGCAGCACTTTCCCAAATATCTGGTTGGGAAGCACATACTGAGCAGGTACTGTGATCACCTTGTTTGAGACTTCATGTCCCAATATTCCTATCACCATTCCTCATCCTCCTAGACCTGGCTGCAGTAACACATTAGAGGAGGAGCAATGGCAGGGCTTGCATGCTGGGCTCAGCTTCAGGGCTGCCTTTGTGTGTTCACATGCAATGTATGTCAGTGTATACAGCTTTAGTCCTAGGCGGGAGCAAAAACATCAGCAGTATAAATAGCACAGAAAAATGTAGACATTCACTTATCACAAGATCACAGCAAAGACTCCAAGATGGGTTTCAGTTAGTTCCTAACCGCCTACAAGTACATTGTTTTCTGCTTGTATGTTTTCTGTGTCTTTATTGGGCATTTTGAAGATGAATTTCTCCAAAATGCCTGCAGCTGCAGAAGTGAGTGAGTTTTTTTCTTCTTTCAAAGAGCTGCTTTTGCTTGTTCAGAATATGTAATTATTTTCATGTGCATAGTCTTGACAATTGTTTACTAAAAGACTAAGAAAATAGAAATCTGATAACAAATTAAACACATTTACTGTAGTGATCCAAGAGAAATGCACTACTTATAAGTAGTGCATGAGGATTTGTATGCGGGGGGGGGGGGGGTATTAGAGAGTCTAGATATATTATATTATTTGGATCCTTTGTTTGATGATAGCAGTATTTGTATTGTTTTGAGCCATCACTCTAAACTGATGTGGTTTTTGGATCTATTCACATCTATGCAATTTAATGTACACATTCTGATGCATAACAATGCATGTTCATAGGTTAGCCATTGTTTTTAATGGGACTAGATTACATCTGTATGATATGTTGATGTTGGGTTTTCCATTTTTGATGTGTTGATGAGCGTTATCGAGTCTTCTAATGGCAATGCATGAAAATGTGCATGGAAAGGTATGAATGCAGCCTAACAGCTTAACATGGTGGTTTCACTTTGATATTTTCAGTTTAAACATTTAATTGACTGACACCATATCCAGAATCTTATTTTATTCACATCTCTCCTTCACTACATCATATTGACTGACTGCACTGCTTTGTAAATACTCCCCAATGAAAATGACTGATGAGATGAGGTTTAAACCAATTAGGAGCCTCCCTGGATAATAGGTAATTTGGACAGTGGAAGGGCTAGTTATAATGCACACAAATCTTATTATCTTATTGGGAGGTTTCCATGCAGCCTAATCAGGTTTTGTTTCCCTTCTCAATGAGAAGCAGGAGCTAAGTGTTTTCCTAGTTCAGATATATTCTGAGTATTTGATATGTTGAGGAAAAACACTGGCCCATCACAGGAGCATAACTAATTATCGGTCATAAAAATACACCTCTTCAATTGAAAGGGTTAAAAATTTCTAAGTTATAATGAGCTTTTAATGCAAGTAGTGTCTGCTGGAGTTCTTCTTTAAGATTACGATTCTCAATTTTTTACGTATGTGAGATGAGAAATAATTGAAACAGTAAACAATTCATTAAAATACATATTTCCAATTAATACCTAACTTCCTCGATATAAAAAAAAAAAAATACAGTGCTTCAGTTCTTGAGTTTATTTACAAAGCGTGCAGCCATTTGAATAAGCAGTATTAGAACGATATCAAAATTAGATTAGGTTGAACTTGATCGGCTTAGGTTCTTTTTCAACTCTTTGTTGCTATGTTACAAGGAGTGTGAAATGACAAATACAGGCAGTTAATCAATCATACAAATATCTGCACTCCGACAATACCAAGGGGAATGATGGAGACAATGACATTTGTTCTCAGATTTTATCAATTTTTATAAACACAATCAATCAATATGAATAGGATCATGGCAGCCATTTGCTATGTATAAACCTGTAATCAGATGATGAACTGTTGTCTCGAAATAAAAAAAAATATATTTTCTAAATACAATGAAGGGATATGAATTGCCAAAGGTTGTCCTCAATAGGTAGGTGAAAAAAAGTCATTTAATATATGGAGACTACAGCAGCTAAATACATGTGGTGATTCTTTGTGGCAAGTTCAGTGGTGGTGCACATAACTATTGCTGTAATCTCCAACCACTGCAGAATTTAGACATTTCTGGAATGCTGGGATTTGATATGGGATTGTGCACATTCATTAGATCATACTCAGTGACAAGAATTACTGTGCCTCCAAAAATTTTAAAATTGCATTAGATGATGTAGTATTTTAGACTGGAATTTTCATGAAACCATTAATAGAAAATATAAAATCACAGCAGTTCCTTAGCAGCATAATTGCTAGTTATACAGCATTATGAGATTATTATACAAAGCAGTTTAAAGTGGTTTGAAGGAGGACTCACTGCTTATAGGAAACGTATACAAAGAAAGACATAGTGACTGCTACTGATGATTTCTTATTATGCAGTTACTTGTTCCTTGGCTGTCATGTCCACGCTCTGGGTTTAACACCTTAAAGAGGAACTGCAGTCTTCCCACATAATTTGTAATAAAAATATCTTTGCCATTCTGAAGCATCCCTTCAACCACTTTGCATATTATTTTATATATATACTGTGATTCTGTACTTGCCAAATATGTTGCAGAAATCTCCCTCCATTGAGTCTGGCGGCAGCCATTTTAACTGAGGGCAGCTGAAGCTGCTGCCTGTTCACTTCCTGGATTTACACACACACACAGAGGCACACCTCCAGCTCTGCAGCCCTGCAGCTCTCATTGGCCCTCTTATGACTCATCCCCCCTCCCTTCCTGCCAAACTCTCACGAGAGAGAGAGAGAGCTGGGCATGATGTCATAAGCCTAGACTAATGACCAGACAAGAAACAGAAAGTGTGCTGTATAAGGTATTTACTGACAGAAAAAAAAATGTTTTACTATCCAAAGTTAAAACAACAAGGGCAGAAGATTTATTAGACGGAAAGTTGAAAAAATGACTGAAGGTCCGCTTTAAGTCACTAACCTAGAAAAAGCAAACCGCAATAGGGCTTCTATCCCTTCTGACCCTTCTCTCACCTTTTCTGTATACTTTTTCTGGGTCAATGACTAAAAAAGTGCTGGTAAGCGTAAAAGCTAGGCAACTAACATTTTCAGAAGGTCATCAAAGGCCATTCTATTGTTCTCTTATCGAAGGTTTACTTTAAAAATAAAGTTTTGCAGGTATAAAGCCTAGGCTATTCTACTCAGGTAGTGCCAGAGCTTATTCCTATCTTGCCCCCCCCCCACACACACACACACACACACATTGCTTTAGGCCCATCAGCTTGATGACTTGTCTCACTCACCAATAGAAATGCACAGGAGGAGAGAAGGGGTTGAAAAGATTTGGCATAAAAAAAGCCCTTCAGAACTGATTGAGATTCTGCTGTAACTTCAGGAGTTAGGATGCTGCTGAAATTGTATGCAGGCACGTTTACGCTAACACTAAATGTGAATCAGTGTTCAATGGAGACAATAACAGTACATTGGTCTTCAACAGAAATAGAATGCATGATCATTGCTCACTGGGAAATTATTTTTTCCTCTCCTAGGGCTCATTTATACCAGCTGTGCCTTCTGAAAAAGGATCTGCACTAGATTTCTTTTCAAAGGGCATTTGAGAGGAGGTAATTTATGTCATCCACTCACCACCTGTTTTAACTGCTAAGCCCCACACCACCATGCTGCAAACCCCTAAACCCCATGCCACCATGCTGCAAATGTTTCTTTTCTCTTTGTTGCTCCTAGATCTTATTCCCCTTGCATTGTTAACATATCAACAGGCTACCTCTAAAAAATAATGGGGCATCCTACAGCCTCCAGTGTCTCTTCATATATTTGAACCCTATATTATCCCCACACATCCTTCCCAAAACCTACAGGCATGCAACCTTCCAGACACCAATAGGGTACACAACCTTACAAATGCCTACAGACACACAATCTTCCAACACCTACAGACTCACAATCTTCCAGCACACATCCTTCCAATACCCACAGACACGCAACCTTTTAGACACCCACAGTCCTCATGACACAGTGTGCATCTGGGAACTTTAAACATGAAGTTGTCTATTTCAAACAATGCTGCAGGTGCATTTTTATATATGTTAATTTTTGCTGCTAGTCCATTTAACATGACTTACCCAGTGAATCCTAACATTAAAAGAAAAAAAATGTGCTGAATTGATGCATGTTGAGGCTGTGTGCAGCAGTCACTAGGCATGCAAATTATTTGCATGAAATATCCCCAGACCAATCAGCACACTGAGCTTGGACTGCCCTATCCACGAGAAATGCAAAGAAAAAAGTCTCTGACCCCCATTCGCCAATGCATGAGGTTGCCATTAAGAATGAATTGGCATCAGGGTTGCTGATACAAATCGCGGGGCCCCATATAGACTACCTGACAGGGCCCCCAAAGAAAATGATAAAGCTATATTTCAATAAAAATACAATAAAAATCATTATTAGCAAATACAACATAACTCACAGAATTCCTGCTAAATCTAAAAGATAATACTGAGTTAATAAATAAAGCTCTTTGTGGATAAGGTCTTGGGACTCATTCATATGGGTGCTGTGGTCTGTACAGTGTGAATCAGTGGTTCATTTATGTAGCTTGAGCCACCTGGAGCTGTACAAACTCACAGAGATCAGCTTTCATCTTCTGGAGGAAGAGAGACACAATTGTCATCCGTCACTAATCCACCTCTATTTTTTGGGCCCCCTGTGTACTCAGGACCCCCTACAAGAGGGCCGGTGGTCCCCCCCTATCAGCTGCCCTGATTGGCATCCCCACACATCTGTTAAAGAGCAGCATGCTTCTCAGTGTGTCAGGAACGCACATGATTTTGTGTGTATTTTCAAAACACAGTAATGTGAACCTAACCTTAAATGAGAAGTATGGAGTATGAAAAAAATAGAATAAAAATGTATACTCACCTAGGTGGATTTAGCATCAATTCAATGCTGCATCTGTCCCACACAGCCTCTGCGCTGAGAATTGAGTGATCAAACACTGCCAATCACTCAGTTCTCCCCTCCGCTCTGAGCAGAGAGCTGTGACTGTCAGTCTCTTGCTCTCTGCTCTGCCCTCCAAGGCTCACTGGAGCGCTGGGCTGTGGGGGGTGACGAGGGGTCATTTCATTCTCTCAGCGGATCACTGTCAATGTAGTTGGAACTGCATATCTGTCCTTTTTGCCCTTTGACCTTTGCATAGTTGGAGGCCTGGTGGATCAGCAGTAATACAACACAAAAGCTAAAACTAGATGCACCTTTTTTGTTTTTCTATCTGCAATGCTATATTACTAGGTTACAAGGCGTGTGAAATGACAAACACAAACGATTAATCAGTCATACAAATATCTGTACTAAGACATTTCCAAGGAGAATGACAGAGACAATGACATTTGTTTTCAGATTTTATCAATCTTTATGAACACCATCAATCAATAGAAATAGAATTATTGTTGGCAGTTGCAAACTGTTCTAATAGTATACTCTTGGGACACGTATAAACTTGTAACCATAGATACATTAAAGTGTTGTCTTCAAATGTTAAAAAAGTTCCTTCTGTGTAATACAATAATGCTGTTTAAATTGTTTATTTCGCTTGCTGTGCTGTCAGAGCTGGATTAAAGTATATGTAAACCCTGACAATAAATTTATTTTATTTGCTCCCTTCTGGTCTGCTAAACATACCATTGAAAGCATTTTATTATATCTGTTCGATAAGTGCGAAAAAGAGCTGTTCATATAGCCAGAATTCTTTTGAGGTTATAACTTTCTGTGCTCTCTGCCTCTGGACTGTTATCTGTGAGTATTGCTCTCTATCTCTGTTGACTACAAAACACCCCCCCCACACATTATGGAGGGGGTGTTATATAGTCCTAACACAGGTTCTTCCTAAGGTGAAAATGCTGCTCTACCTAGAAACAATAAAGTTTTCACCCTAGGACAGGATGTGTGTTCCTGGCAGGACCATGAGGTGAACATAAAGAAGAAAAAAGTATGAAAAAGAAAACCAATTCAGCCACCACAGCTAAGAAGGAAGGTAGCTGCAATGTATTAACATTTTGTTCTTGGGTTTAGATACACTTTAATACTTTTGCTCTCTGGGCCAATTGCCTTGTGGCACCCCTTTTGCTTTTTACTAAAGCTGATTAACTAGCCTTGGTATCGGAGTAATAAAATCAGATATCATGCCCACATAAGCCAAGGTGGGTTTGGGGGCAGAAAGTGATAAAGGATACAGTATGGCCACTTGGCATTTGCATGGTGGATGCAGAATATACAGGGGCAGTAATAATGAGCATAGTTATGGGTTATAGAGCCTATAGGAGTACTATAGAGGGATTTAAACTACAAAAATGGTCATGTAGTCAAAATGTCTAGGCAATTTGTCATTTGATCTCTGCTGATTGAAAAGATCAAACTATGGACTGGTTGATCATCCCCTATATTAGAAGTCATATAACCAAATTCCTAGGTTTATGTTTACTTGACAGGCCACCATGGAATCCCAAAACAGTGGTTCCAGTATCCAAGGCAAGTGCTTTAAATCTTCCGTTTGATTTTGGTTTTATTACTTTTTACTTTTTATTACTTGGTTACCCAGCATTTTAGTGCTGTCTAAAAAAAACAAAAAAACAAAAAACAAAACATCTGTGGGTGTCTGCTTTCCTTTCAGGTTGACAAATTACATTTTTTTTACAAATCAACACTTTATTGTTTTTTTTTTTTTTTAATTCATTTAAACTTGATTGTGTCTGAAATCTGGAATGGTATAAAAATAAAAGCGTATTCATAAAATTAAAAGTATCGTTATCGCATACTTGGAAGCATGACAATCCCAGCTTTCTTTGGGTACCAGTAACAACTTTGGATAGACTTTTGCATCACCATCACCATAAAAGAGGATATTAACCAGTTGGAATATTCAGCCAACAACATTGTGTTCTTCCTAAGTGCTGAATTTCTGTTATGTGTATTTCTTTTATGACTGGCTGTGTTCAATAATGATCTGAACACTGGACTACACGTTCATATATGCAGAAAACACCTTGAGAACCACTGTAGTCTTACATAGTGGCGTATACCACTCTTATTGAAGGCGTACACATGAAAGTGTGAGCAGTGCCAAAGAAAATTAAGTACAAATCACAAAGTGCAAAAAAATAAACCTATGTGTATATTATTAATAAATTCAAATGAAATAATCCAATTAATGGCAAAGTTAGTGTTCTCATTGGAAGTGAAAATTCCGTTCAGTAATTCAGTAGCCACTGTGGTCAATCATAATCCTTCACCAGCATAAAACATATGTCACCAAGTGTGTCACCAAAACACTGCCACCGTTACTCACTCACCAGCTCCTAAGCTGTGTAAGAAAGAAGCAAAACATGCATATCTGATGATGAATTGGCAAAAGGTTGCCACTGCCCAGATAATTAGCTCATGGTGTGACACTCCTCACCAGGAGAGGACACCTTCCAACCACTGTTTTGGTATCTGGAAGGAGCGCTTGCCGTTGAATGACTTTTTAAATTTGGCCACAATTCATTTTCTTCAGCTTCTCAACATCAGCTTCAGTCTTTACTGCATTTACTGTTCATTGAAGATCTGTTCCATTATTTCCTGTATGCTGGATCTTTGTATACAATATTTTCAAGCACCTATGTGCATTCTGGGAAACAGCTAATCCAAGCCAGTTGTCTTCTTCACTAGTCTGGCACTGCACACTGTAAATGTATTGGTTCTGTTAGGTTAGTATATTGATCTACTTTGCAAGCTGCCTTCTTCACATCTCTAGCACTGACTTCTTAGAATACATGAAAGTGCCAGCTGACTGTTAACTTTAGATTTCAAATGAATAATGCCTTGCCTATCTCAATTTTTAACAAATGCTGCTTGCTTTTGTTTCATTTAAAAGTGCAAAATGTATTTCACTGAATTATTTTAGCTTTGGGGAGCTATTGGCCAAAAAATCTAGCCCAGACAAAAACTTTAGCTTCACAAAATTACTCTACTGAGAGTGTTTATTGACGTTTGTTGTAGCATAGAGACGTCCCAATGATTGCTTTCCCTTTCTAATCTTGATGATCTAATATCACGCATTGTTATTTTCATTATTATTACTACATTTATTGCATAGTTTGCAAGTAGAAATAAAGTCATGATCTCAAAGCTTACAGTTATTTATGATATAAGGATCTTATAAAGAAGGTGTAAGTACCACGATGTCTAAAGCAACCACAATGCAAACCATTAGCAAATCATTCCCTTACCTACAGACTTTTTAGTTCTTTGTTACCAGTAATATCTGCGGAGCAGAACAAACAATGCAACAGAACTAATCTGTAAGGTATTATGAAGGTATTGTGTGCTATGGCCTTGACCAATTATTTGTTCGACACTGTAGTGCGTATTTATACTGAGCAAAGGCTGATTAGATTAATCAAAAGATGAATGGTTTAAATGTTTGCACTGAATAGAGACCAGATCAATCACACAGAAATATTGGTTACAAACATCAGCAATATACTTTAGAAAAGCAGGCTGAAAATATGTCCCTAGAGGCTGGTAATAGCTGAAGATTTACAGACTTCACTGTTTAAGCTCGGTAGTCTAATCCTTAAGTTCCAGGCTCTTAACAGCCCTGGAGAACTATTGTTCTAAATCACTCCCTTAATTTAGAGTATTGAGAATGTTTTAATCCTGATCAGCCACAGATTTTTTTTTTTTACTTATATGGAACTATAGTCTTGAGGGTTTGCTGAGTCTCATATATTTACTTACGTCCCAGAGATAGTGTCTCAACTGACTTTTTCATTTTATTTTTATTTAGCTCATAATTTCTCCTGTATCTGTATGTTACAGACCACTGAACAGATTTGATTATTATGTGCCTGAAAACAACCTATCATTAAAATCTGTGGTGTACATTAATCGATAGGGCACTTGTCAGCATTATACAATCTCATTATTCTTATGAATAAAAACTACCTGTTTCTTGCTATAAATAAAAATTTGATGTTTCCAGCTCCCAGCTTAGTAAGCCTAGATCACGTTTTTTTTTTTTTTATTGTAGCCTGCAGGCTTGTTCCAGAAGTGAAGGGATAAGCACAAAATGCAACCTAGGAATGGCAGATTGCATATTTATGTCTGCACAGGTTTTTCTTTAAATCAAAGAGCAGAATATATTGAGCTAAAAAGATCACAACGAGCATTAAAGCACATTCAAAGGGCCACTTACACTTCAGCACACCTTGCCTTCCTTTCCATGTGAACGCTGGGATTGGCTCCCAAAGCAGTCACATGAGCAGGAGTCATTGGAATAGCCTGGTCAGTGTGATGGAAACATGCAGTGAGCATGCTCCCATCACACAACCCCAGGCCCCTGTGGATGCATATGTGCGGCAACTGGGAGATAAAGCCTACTTTTGTCAGTGCATTAATGGTTAGGCAAGAGGTTAATTCTCTAAAAATCAAGAGTGCATGGGCTGGTTTGTGAAATGTAAGAAGAGAAAAACAGCTGTATAGTACAGACTGTAAAAGTAGCCAAAAATATGACCAAGCAGCGTACTCAAAACAAAATTTAATGAAACATTTGGTTAAAAATGGTACAGAAAAACATCCATGTGGATATATATCAATACCTTCCAGAAGAATTGGTGACACAAAAACCACACATACATACAATGAAATAAAAACAGTTCTGGTGGTTATCCAGTGCAAAGGGGGTTCCCGAAAGGTCGTAACTAATAATAATAAATTGTGGCTCAAAAAAAAAAAAAAAAAAATGAAATCGAGACTGTATAATTGCTTAGATATTGACCAAATGGGATGAAAAATAAAGTTGCAGCAGTATCACTTTGGTGCATGCACTACACAGGCAACAATTGTTAGTGCATTGTTACTCTACTGCATATTTCCAGTACTGGTCCAGAATGCTCAATTTTGGTTATTATTGTTACTAATCAGGCAGTTCAAGCCTGAGCTGCAACATTGAAAGGTTGGGATGATTACATGCTTCTGAAGTTCTATAAAAGTAATTGACAATGAAAACTCAAGTACTGGATAACTCAGTGAAAGGTATAAAGGCAACTAAAAATGTAATCTCTGCCTCTGATAGCATTGGGGGTTATTTATGAAAGGCAAATCCACTTTGCACTACAAGTGCACTGCAAGTGCACTTGGAAGTGCAGTCGCTGTAAATCTGAGGGGTAGATCCGAAATGAGGGGAATCTCTGCTGATTTTGTCACCCAATCATGTGCAAGCTAAAATGCTGTTTTTTATTGTCCTTGCATGTCCCCCTCAGATCTACAGCGACTGCACTTCCAAGTGCACTTTCCAATGCACTTGCAGTGCAGTTGTAGTGCAAAGTGGATTTGCCTTTCTTAAATAACCCCCATTGCGTTATAATCTTTTGAAAGCTTTGCTCTAACATTGTTTAAATTTACTCTGAAAATAAAGTCTAGTAAGGTTACCTACTTGTCTCTCTGCACTGATTAAATCTGAATCTGATTAAATTAAAGTATAACTTTTCTACTTCATTTGCTAGGTGATTTGGCTACTTAAAAGAACAATCTTAATGTTGACATGTGTTATTGTTTTTAAGGGACTTACTAAGAATAACATTGTATCATAGTATTGTCATCTTTTGTAATATTTTTTTTTCTTTGCAATTTCATAAAACATATGTAACTAATTTAAAACATACTTGCTGTTTATGAGTAGTCTTGCTACACTTTTAATGTAAGAAGCATGATTCTTTCCTTTTACAGCAGATGGCGCTATGTCCCAAATTGTATCAGGCAGAGAAATGTATTGCTTCTCATTCTATCATTACTTTTAAAGGATATTGTTGTCCATAATATGTACGCATTTTTTTTCCTGATTACCTAAAACCCAATCTTACATAACAAACATAATTTATTGTGCTCTGTGATTATTTGTTCATAATCATTTGTACAGTGATTATACTTGCTTTAAATTTTTCTTAGTTTGATTAGTAATAGTGCACTCAGTTCTTGGCTTGGATCTCAGCCATCTGCATAGTGTAGGAAACACCATTTACTTTTAATAAGGCAGAGATTTTAGTGCACGTGTTAATGAACTGCTCAGTGAGCTTTTGTTTATGATTATCTAAGTGCAGTATAGAGCACTAGTGCATGATTAAAACTAAAGAGCTTTGCACTGCATATTGACAGTTTCAAGTATATTCACAAAAAGACAAAAAACTAAGTGAAGGATCTGGTAATAACAATTCAGAAATCATCTTTTCATTGTCTTTGTTTTGTCTACTCTAATCCGGCAAAAAGTAAAACTCTGACTGGCTGTTTTTACTGCACTGTTGCAGATCATTAATGCTCTGCATACTGACTTCCTAAAGACAGTCCTTCAGGAGAGATTTTGGAAGATGCAGTCAATGAACTGGAGACCTACAGGACAGATAGAATGTCTAGCTGGGTTTCTCTGTGGAATAAGCAATTCCTCTTACCTCCTTATCCCTAGTGGCCCTAAATAGATGACTGCCGATTAATGAAACTGGGTTACCGTACACTAAGTTGAATGCTTTCTTTTTTGAAACAGCTTACAACCTAGAAACTGATCCATAAAACATAAGAATTCCTTTTGTTTATAGGGGTAAAACAAATTTGTAAACATCAGGAACCAGTGTTCCAGCTTTGCTTGCTTCATAGATCACTGAGCTCAAGTAACTTCATAACGATAAAGATCAATCCCAGTGGTCAATCCATGTGGTGTGCTGCAGAAACCTTAAACAGTGCTAACATTTTGTTCTTTCGGTGATCTAATGTTAGTCCTCAGTAACCACATTAACAAGAAGAAAATGGGCTTTGCAATAAGTTGAGCTCTTAGTTTGCTCTGCTCCTTTCCTACAGTTTGACTTGGCAGTTTTTCAGCTTTTTAATCACAAATGTAAACCGGCGTCCTCCGGGACATAGTGCAAAGAGCTGAGAAAACGAGCTGGATTTACACTGTAGGATTCTTTTTTTGGTGGTGGTGGTGGTGGTGGGGTGTTTGAGAACAAACTCTGTCATGGTGTTATGTGTTTTTTTTTGCTTTTTTTGTCAATGAGTAACATTGTGTTAGTTATTCACATGGGGAGGGGGGGGGGGGGACAGATGATATCTGGGGATAAGTTCAGACCCCCATGTCCACCAGGCCAGGGGTGTAGCGAGGAAGCCCTTGTCATATATCATGTTGAGGGCATGTGATCACGTGTAGTTCAAAAGGGGGCTGCACACTCCTAACTCCTCTATCCTGGCCAGCTTGTTTGTTGTGCATGTTTGGAAAATGGTCTGGTATAGATTTTGGCTGGAATCCCACACTTTTTTTGTTCTTTGCATAGGGTATTTCCTTAAAATCCATATCATATTCTTTTCTGAGCTGTTTGGTTCACTCATCACTAGTGATAAAGTATTCTTTTTTTTGCTGTGACTGAGGATTTCTTCCAGGGTAGTAAGGCATTTACTGGTAGTTTTCATTTTATTATCAAATTGTTGATACTGATGCTGGAAAAGCCCCTCCTGATTATACAGTTCCTTTTTGTGCCTTCCAAACATCCTCAGAATCCCACATAATGAGCACAGAACTGGTCTGTCTCCCTTGTCTTCTTTCTTATTATCCCACCACTAGTTGTCTTTTTTTATTCTCTCTTTATGCCTCCATCTGCCTACTTTCCTTTCAATATTTTTTCCATGCATTCATTTTCCTTTCTTTAAGTCCATTGTTGCCTATCTCTTTCACATTCCCTTCAACATTGGGAGCTCTCACTCAGAGCACTATCATCTCCCCTAGTTTGGATGCAAGGCATGTGCCCTGTTGCAGCTATTGTTGCCTTAAACTGCAAAAAGACAGTCTAGGTGTGTTGAATGCCCAGTCAACCACTGTGCTCTGTATTTCCTCCTGATAGACCCCCATTACAACAGTTTATTTAGGGGCTCATTGGAGGAACAGCAGAGAACAGTGGGGTAACCGGCATCTAATACAAATAGAAGTGTATTTAATGCTAAATAATCTTCAGCCAATGTGCTCACCACCCACTGGAGACATCATTTGGATTTTTTTTTCATGAAACCAGTGTCACTTTTATGGAATTGTATGAGGAAAGAAACATGTAATCTACCAGTTGCATTTAAGGAACTGGCTCTTGCTATTATCCTGCCCATCCCTTCACCACTGATTGAGTCACTAATCTGGGACAAGCATGCAGGATGGAAGGTCAGACACCTCTAGTTGAATGCTTATACTCAGTCGTTGATCAGAATGACATAATCCTTACACCTTTAAGAGAGGGAGGGATGGATCAAGAGAGTGAGAGAGAAAGGAAGAGTGAGAGGAAGGGAGAGCGAGGGAAGAAGGGAGAGAGTGGGAGGATGAGGGGGAGCGAGAACATGAAATGTGAGAGAGAAAGGGGAAGATAGAAGGAAAGAAAAAGAGAAGGAGATAAATTGTCTCCTTATATTGTTGTTCTTGTTATGTAAAAATCTTGATTGTTTCCACAATATTTAGGATAAGTACATGCAGACTACAAGTTAAAAAAATAAAAATAATAAGTACTTTATTGGAAGTCAACTTTGGAGTGATATCTGTCTGTATTGCTTACTATGGTGCAAAAGATATAATGAAAGGGATACAGGGGTGGAGACATGAAGGCAGTTGCTGCTACTGTCTATTCACGTGTGAACCCCCAATATTGGAAATTGGGACTATCATGGTACTAGATAATAATATACAGTTACGAAAATCTAAAAAAATGTTTTTAATAATTGAAATACAAAAGTACAAACATAATATATACATACAGTCATAAAATCAAGAATATATACCACACTGAATACAACGAGTGGGGCACGCAAATTTTTGTACGGGGGGTGTATACAAGACTTTTGTCTCAAATTTTTGTACGGGGGGTGTATACAAGACTTTTGTCTCAAATTTTTGTACGGGGGGTGTATACAAGACTTTTGGAGACAAAAGTCTTGTATACACCCCCCGTACAAAAATTTGCGGGCCCCACTTGTATTCAGTGTGGTATATATTCTTGATTTTATGACTGTATGTATATATTATGTTTGTACTTTTGTATTTCAATTATTAAAAATTTACATTTTTTTAGATTTTTGTAACTGTATAATATTATCTAGTACCGTGATAGTCCCAATTTCCAATTTTGGGGGTGCAAACGTTAATAGACAGTAGCAGCAACTGCCTTCACGTCTCCACCCCTGTATCCCTTTCATTATATAATTTTGGGATGTTGGTACCTGCACTAGCTTTCTACTAATTTGTAATTGAGGCCTTACCCTTCTCTTTATGGTGCAAAAGATGAAATTTCACAAAGTATATCAATGAAATTTACCTTAATGTACCAAGCAATCTTTCAGATGGCTCCACACTATTCCGGAAGGTGGTGTTCTGACACTGCAAACGGGTACCAAGTAGTCCAAGTAATTCATAAAAACTAAGAAATAAAAATACAACACAAATGTAAGTGGCAGGCAAAAGGGTGGGTGGGGGAGCTTCAAATAATGAGAGTAGTGAAAATAAAGGCAGAGAGAGAGGAGGAAATGTAAGAGAGAATGCAAGAGAGAGGAGAAGAGAGATAAAGGGGGAGAGAGATAGAGGGAAGGAGGATGATGATGAAAGGGAGGAGGAGAGAGAAGGAGGAGAAGGAAGAGGGGTACAAGTAGGAAGGATGAGGGGGAGAAAGAGAGACTCCCTCTCACATTTTATCCTATTCACTGACATCCAGGAACAGTTGAGGAACATCTCTTTGTGTTGATGGAGATCATTATAGAGGATCCTGAACTGGCCTCTCTCTTCCCTATTTGTAATTATTGGATGGACCCAATATCTATGGCTTCTCATCGGTCTCTTCCTCTTCCTCCTTCTGGCTTTGTCCTTCTCAATCAGGACTACAGCAGTAGCAGTAACAACTGCTGCCATGACCAAGGGCATATAATTAAACATCCTGAAAACAACGCCACGCCACACAACACAAACCACACTCCTCACCGACAGTACACTCCCCACAAATAACAGGAAGTTACCAACCATTTTTTGCATGCCTTTTGATTGACCTGAGCATAAATCGCATCAGATCATAATAAAAGTGGTAAATGCATTCAATTCGCATTACAATCATGCTGCTATTAACCAAAAAATGCAATGCAAACTCACACTCACAAACAGCAAAAATTTGCATTGCAATTGCACCGGTTCACATCATACAAGTGTAAACTGGCACTTAAGATGAAGTCAGCAGTGTTCATATTTCTGTCCTCTCAGGTTTATTATAAACTACTCTAAGACTCTACAGCTTTTAAATTTACTTTATACTTTATTCTACTATAGTCACTATAGTAATAGTGTAAACATAAAAACAAATGAAAGCATATTTTATTAGGATATCCTGGACCATAAGGGTCTGACTGTGTATATTAAGGAAGAAAATACAATTTATACTAAAAAGCAATGGTATCTGTAAATGATCCAATCTAAAGCACTTTTGTGCTATTTTATGGAAGTAACCCCAACACATTGTGCTGCTGTCCATGGTACTAAACTCTTAATTCTGGACACATTTTTTTTTCTAATAACATTGATACATTATGATACATGGTACAGGACATATTTAAAGAGTGATGGCAGTGGAACTAGTCATACCTTCAAAATCTTGACCTACAGTACAGTATATTTAGTAAGAAGTAATTTAACTCCAAAATAAGAATATGTAGATCATTATTTGGGGCATCTACTGTACATACAACCACACATATTGAAAGTGATGAGGGGCCGGGGAATTTCATCTCACTAGTGAGGTAGACCACCTTCAGTGCATACCTGTCCCTATCAGGTAAATGTCAAATATGATTGGCTATGGCTTTATCAAGACCCCAAATGAAGGTTGTAGAGAAGTTGCTTTAAAATTAACCTTTCCAGTGCCCAAGCATGTAAACAGTTTGCAACTTTCATAATACACTTTATCAGTTCTTCCTTTTCACATTACAGTGCTGTTACTGATATGTAAATTTTGACTTTTG
Source organism: Aquarana catesbeiana (assembly GCF_042186555.1). Taxonomy (NCBI): domain Eukaryota; kingdom Metazoa; phylum Chordata; class Amphibia; order Anura; family Ranidae; genus Aquarana; species Aquarana catesbeiana. The sequence continues at coordinate 772,074,141 of NC_133324.1, forward strand.
TCAAAAGACAATTGCTAAGCCCACAACTCCATCTCTGACCACTCCAATGGACAATGAATTTTTGCATAGTGAAGTGAAATTACAGTCGCAGAAAGGAAGACGCTGTCTTTAAAGTGGAAACTGTGATTGAGAGAATGGTTTCACTTTCTTTACAGGCAGGAAGGTGGCATTCAGTGGGAGAATACCTGGCTCCCATGTGACAGATGGATCAAAGTTTATCTTCACTGATTATGTGCGTGTGTGTTGTTTACATGCTACAGTTGTTTCTGTAACATTGGCAAATGAAAGGGTTGTTTAAGGAATATTGTGCCACTTTGCTGTCTTAAAAAATGCAAGCCATGAAAATCACCTAGAAAAATCATAAATATAGAAGAATGTAAGACTTTTATTAAAGGAGAAGTATGGCTAAAGCTTTTGAAGCAGTTTGTTCTGCATTCCTGTGACCCATTTTCAACTGATAAAGTGCTAAAGGCCACTGTTGGCTGAAGTCATTTGGTCAATCCAGGCTGTGAATCGAGCGCAAATTTACAGTCAGAATCCACCCAGATGCCTTTCAGCCCCTTCCATAGCCCAGAGATCCAGTGAGCACTGGAGGGGCAGAGCAGAGAGCCAGTGACTGACAGCCACTGGCTCTTTGCTCACTGAAGATTGAGAGCCAAGTGATCAGCAGTCTTTGAAGCAGCAAGGAACAGATCATCCACCTAGGTGAGTATAATTTTTTTTTAGAACCCATACTTCTTTTTTAAAGCCCAAATCCAGGATATTAGCAACCCCTATGCCATCCCCTCTAACTAACTGCTGGTATGAAGACAAAAGAAAAACTATCCTGATGTCCACTGTACTCCACTTGTCCTATCCCACTCTTATATGATGCTGCATATATTCCCCAAGCACATTAAATGTGACTATAACTATTCAATAGTACAGTACAAAAAGAAACAATTAAGCAACATTGATTGTGTTTGTTGTTTTGCATTACATCATTTTTCACGTATTCACTGTTTGCACTACAAAAATTAAATCATTTTGGCCCTGTAGCCCAGAGGAAAAATCGTATATCCTTATTGTGGTTCTAGGTAATTTATATGACATTGTTCAAAATATTACACAAGAAATTAAGGGTTTCCAAGTAACAAAGTTCATGGAAGAGCACTGTAATAAAATAAATCATAAACATGGGAGTTATGCAGACACATATTTTGTCAGACAATTGGAAAAGATGGGAGGCAAAGATAATACTGCACATAAGGCTCAAGGTTAAATAAACAAGTCGCCACAGCAAGACTTGCTAAATGAGTATGATGTATACTCAGGACAAGCAGTGCTGCAAGTAACTGACCTTTCTTTTACCTCTAAAAAATATAGAAGCCATCCAGCAAGGTCTACATTTGCATAATCATGAACCAAAGTAATATAGGCTGCAAATGTGTTGGTATTTCCACTTGATGATTGCACTTTGAAACATCTAAAGTTTATTTTCTAAAATGTGGAAGAAAATGTCAGATTATTTCTGCCTGCTTCTGCACAGGGAAAATGTTTTCATTGACAATGATGTTAAAAATGTCAGATGTATATTTGTACCTATTTATACATGCATTATATTCAAATATTGCTTATTTTATAATGAGACAAGGTTAACCCCTCCTTCCCCTCACAAAGTTCTCCTTTCTTCTTATGCATCCAGTATATCACAAGCCAAAATATTTACTATAATTTTCAAAGTATTCTTTAATGATCAACCTTTTTTAGAGTTACATGTGTCCTTGTATTTGTTTGATTATGACCTTGAGCTATTGTTTCCTTCATGACATTCTTTGTGTTGTGTTATCAACATGGGAACACAGACACTGCTAATTTCTCAACAATCCTTCCAAATTCATAGCTCCATAAGACATATCAAAGGGATGTTACCCTGGTGATTCATGGATGAACCAAATTTAGAACAATCAAAGAAAAGCTCAGCTGAACAAGTTAAATCATTCTGTAAATGCAAATGATATTCAGGGAACATTACCAAATGATGCCTGCACTGCTTGTTTTAGGGGAGAACAGCTTTCCAGCCAGGTTTTCTGTCTACTTTCCTCATAAGCTAGGCCTCGAGCATCTGGCTGCCACTATAAACATGAGATTGTCATCCGGTGAAACCAAAAATGGCCAAATTAGGCAACTGTCATAGTTATAATAATTTTAAGTGATGCCTTTATATTATTCAAAATGAAAATATTGTCTTTAAGACATAAGGCCCTTTTCACACAGGCACCTCCGTGAAGTGAAATCGGCTTGCTCAGCGGGAGATCCCTCTGCTGATCCCCGCTGAGCAGGCAGGTGGCAGGTCCATGTCCGCTCCACTATGCAGAGCGGACACAGATAGTCCCACTCTCCTCTATGGGGCAAGCAAATGGAAATGGACCGCCTGTCCATTTCCATCTGATGTCATACGATCTGATCCACCAGACAGATGGGAAATAGGACCACCATCCATCTGTTTTTGGCACACAGGATCGGATTGGATGGGGGCGGATGTCAGTGAACATGTGTCCACTGACATCCGCCGCTGCATAGAAGAGACTGGAGGTTCTGATCAGGTCCACCTGAAAAACTGACAGGCGAACCTGATCCGATCACCTGTGTGAAAGGGACCTTACAGTACAGATGTGTTTCAGTATTCCTGAACATAAATAAAGTGTAAACGCAATCACCAAAATCTCATATAAACTTTAACATGTACATTCAAAAGTTGTTTACCATATTCATTAAAACTGCAGATTTTTATAAAATTATAGTTGGTGATATTGTTATGAAGGTCCTTGTTCAGGCAGTTCATGTTATATAGAGTCACAGCACTCTTGTCTGCCAATTGCTTTCCTGCATTGTTACCCTGTCACAAGGACATCAAAAAAGTAATGTCAACACACATTACACAGAAGTGATCCATTGTTGTTACCATCAGAAAACCCACTCTGAGATATTCCATGCTGCCATCACTGGAGTGTTCATGCGTAGGCAGGAGGTGGTTGCAAAGAGGCTGCCCAAGATTAGCAGCACTGAGATATATTAAAGAATGAAAAAAGGGTGAAAACAAGAATTTAAAGATGAAAATGTCAATTGTTTTTTATACCCAGTGGTTTATCATAAAATTGCCATTCAGTTAGGGTTTGTGTCTACTTTAAAGAAAGCCTGCCATGAGAGGAAGATAAGAGGGAGGCATCTTTTTGCTATCTGCCCTGTAGTCACGCTGATCCCCTGCAATGAATATTTGTGAACGAAAACATATATAATTACAGCATTATTACTATAAATATTCATAAACCCAGTAAAAGTAATAATAGCAATGACAAAAATAAAATTAACAACTAAATGCTTTTTGTGTCTCATGTAGTAGTCAATCAGATTTTCTGTGCTTGAATAAATATTTTTTTTTGTATTAGTGATGCCCATTAAACAAAATCTGTCACAAAATACTAGTTTTCTGGTTTTAATACATTCTGAGCCAATGACCTGGAACAAACATATAAGACCCCTTTCACACCAAGGTGTTTTTGCAGCATTTTAGCGCTAAAAATAACGCTATTAAAATGCTCATAAAATGCTCCCCATGCATCTCAATGGACCCTTTCACACTGAGAAAAGTCCTGCACACAGCATCTTTGGAGCAGCTTTTGGGCATTGAAAAAAGCGCTTCAAAAACGCCTCTCTCCATTGAAATGAATTGAAAATGCTGTAAAAATGCCTGAATAGAACCTATAATCTGCCCTGAGCTGTAGAAAAGTCACATGAGCTCACGAAAAGGTAAACATGCAAGCAGAAAAGAGAGCATCTACAACAACAGGACTGAAATTGTGGGAAGGACAAAATGATTAAACAGACCATCAAAGTGCCAAAAAAAACAAAATTAAAGTGCCAAAAAAAGAATTAATCCCAGAAAAATTAAGATTTGAAGTAAAACAAGACGCTGCTTGTTACTTTACAAGACACTACTTGTTTTACATGATCTCACAAAGGATAAACATGCAAGCAGAAAGATAGCATCAATAACACATGCTTCAATAACGCTTGAAAAACGCTGTTAAAACGCCTGCAGCATTGCATTAATTTTACCGCTAGCGCCCCTAAAACGCGGTAAAAACGTGGTAATAGCGCTAAGGTGTTTAGGGCGTTTTTGAAGCACCTTGGTGTGAAAGGGGTCTAACTGTACATGCATTTCTGGCTGATGACAAAATCATTATAATATGGGATTCTGCACTAACACTAAACAAAAACTTAAACCCCCCCCCAAAGCTGCTGTATTAATATCAAAGCAATGTTGAATCCTTAACTGTGAATAATATGCATCAACACCATGCTACCAGATTCTGGTATCTTTTATAGTGATAAAATAAAGACGAGAAGGTTATTGTATCCCATAAACAAGCCTAAAAATATAAAGGGGAAAATTACAATTGCAAGAGTAGAGACTGTGTCTATAGAGGAAAGTATCACGTCCATATTACAGAAAAGAGAAAAAGAACAGAATGTCTGCAAGTCTATACTCATGTGATAGTGTTTTATTGACAGAGCAAGGTATTGACCCAAAACAAAAATCTATTACAATATAACTACTTCACCCTCTCCTGCCCAGACCGATTTTCGGCTTTCAGCACTGTCACATTTTGAATGACAATTGCGTGGTCATGCAACACCGTACCCAAACAATATTTTTATCATTTTGTTCCCACACATATAGCTTTCTTTTGGTGGTAGTTGATCACCAATGTTTTTTATATTTGTTGCTAAACAAATAAAAAATGACCGAAAATTTTGAAAAAAAAAAAAAGTTTTTCTTTGTTTCTGTTTTAAAATTTTGTAAATAAGTATGTTTTCTCCTTCACTGATGGGCACTTATGAGATGGTACTGATGAGCACTGATGATGAGGCACTTATGCAGCACTAATAGGTGGCACTGATAAGCAGCACTGATAGGTACTGATAGATGGCACTGATAAGCAGCACTAATGGGCACTGATAGGTGGAACTGATATGCAGCACTGATGGGCATTCATAGGCGGCACTGATGGGCACTGATAGGTGGCACTGATAGGCTGCACTGATGGGCACTTATAGATGGCACTGATGGGCACTGATAAGCGGCACTTATGGGCACTGATAGACAGCACTGATGGGAACTTATAGACAGCACTGATGGGCACTGATAGGCGGCACTGATGGCCACAGATGGGCAGCACTGATGGGCACTGCTATATGGCACTGACAGGCATCACTGATGGGCACTGATAGGCATCCCTAATAAGCACTGATTGGCACTGATTGGCATCCCTGGTGGGCTCTAGTGGGCATCCCTGGTGGGCTCTATTGGGGATCCCTGGTGGGTCTGCACTGATTATCAGCACAGACCCCCACGATCTTTTTGAAAAGATCTGATACAGCAACACAGTCTGGTCAGGCTTACTGAGATTGGGATATCTCTAAAGCATGATTATACCCATTGGGGTCGCTTCCTAAAGCGCCTTGTCAGCGCGAGTAGAGGAAAAGCCGATAAACGGCACTTCCTGGTTACCATGAGATGAGCTTTGATTGGATACAGCTAATCACATGGTAAAGAGCCTACGTCATAGGCTATTTACCAGGATCAGAGATGCGGTGTGTCAGAGTGACACACTGCTCTACCGATCGCCACACTGTGCACCCCCATGGGTGTGTATGAGCGGTTTATCCTGCTGGACGTCATATGATGCCCAGTCAGGATAACGTAACTTTGAGACCATCATTCTGCTATATGTGGGCGAGAAGAGTTTACCAATTCTTAAATGTGTGGCTGCATTAGTTTCACTTTAAGGCTTCATATACACACATATCCCTTGAAGAAATCACGTGATCTGTGACGCAACGTATCGGGGGGAGTCGGTGATGTAATTTCCGGTGTCTCTGTACCTGGCAATAGCGGTGAGGAGGAGAGCCTCTTGTCCCTCTTGGATTTGGTTTTATACTCTGTTTATCATGCAATATACAAATTGACACTTTTGTGAGTAGAACCATTGTTTTTTACAATAAATTCATACCTGATGAAATTTTTGTTTCTTTCACATTGAGCTACCCCAGAGAGCAGCTGTTATCTCCACAGCCTAGGATCTTTTTGAAAAGATCTGATACAGCAACGCAGTCTGGTCAGGCTCTTCTGAGATTGGGATATCGCTAAAGCATGATTAGACCCATCGGGGTCACTTCCTAAAATGAGTGGTCATTGCACCCGGTGATGGAGGTGGTGTCACTGTGTCACTGAAAATCTTTAAAATTCTTATTTTGGATGAACACTTTTATTAACACTTTAAGTATCACCAGCAAAGCAGCTTCATTATTATCCCATTAAAGAAGAAGAGAATGTGCGCTGCATTTCAAGATTTCATAATTTGTCAGGTCACGAATGTTAATTCTCCATTACGAACGCTAGTTTACAAGATCGACCGCTTCTGGCTTGTCCTTGCTTCCGAGCATGCGTGTTTGTACTTTGGACTTTTGTGTGACGGACTTGTGTACACACGCTTGGAAAATCCAACAACAGACCGTTGTCCGCGGAAAATTTATAAACCTGCCATCCAACATTTGTCCACAGAAAGTTGGCCAACAATTGTCTGATGGAGCGTACAAACGATCAGATTTGCCTGTCATCACACAATTCTCATCGGAAAATCTGATCGTGTGTACGAGGCTTTAGACTTCTTTCATTTATTTTACCTGTTGATCCTCTCAGTAAAGGGTTGATTTAGTAAAACTGGTGTGCAAAATCTGGTGCAGTTGTGCATAGAAACCAATCAGCTTCCTATTTTTATTTATTTTTTTTGTCAAAACTTACTTGAACTAGCTGAAGATAGAAGCTGATTAGCTACCATGCACAGCTGCACCAGATTTTGCACTCTCAAGTTTCAGTAAATCAACCTCGATGTATTCTTTTTCAATAGACCATGTTGTCCAGCAAAAGTGATGGATAGAGAGTTGAGACCAACCATTTCAAATCGGCAGGGGTGTTTAAAATAGTCACGCTTTATACATTTAAATGCTTTATTCTAAAAGGGAAAAAAAAATATTCCGTTATTGCTTAAAAAGTGTTAGTTCAGCCTTCCAGAGTGGAGACAACCTAAGACAAGTAATGTGTTACTGGTCAGATCCCCAGATGAAAATAAAAGAAAAAAAGCCTAAAAAGAGAAAGAGAAAACGAATGCAGCCACCACATTCAAGGTTTGGTAAACTGCAACATAATAAACTTTTGTTTTTGGGTTCAACACTGCTTTAAAGTAGTTGTAAAGGGTGAAGGTTTTTTTTTACCTTCATGCATTCAATGCGTGAAAATAAAAAAAAACTTCAGTATGCAGCTCCTCTCGCAGACTTCCCTAATACTTACCTGATCCCAAGCCCTATCCAGCGAGGTGCACAAGAGCAGCTGCTCTTCCTCCACATTGGCTGAGGCACAGTGGCAGGTGCCATTGGCTCCCACTACTGACAATCACAGCCAGTGAGAAGAGAGTAGGGGGGCAGGACTGAGCGACACTCTGTATGTCCCATAAACACATAGAGGCGGCTCAGGAGCAAGCACACACAAATGGCCCATAGCAAGTGGCTTACTATAGGGGCATTCGGCAAGGGAGAGGGGCTAGAAGTGCCAGTGAGGGACCCGAGAGGAGGAGGATCAAGGCTGCTCACTTAGCACATAGCATAGCACATAGCAGATAGGTATGACATATTTGTTATTTTTTTTTTTTAATTGTGGTTTTAGAACCACTTTACGCATTGAAATGCAAATGTTTATTACATGAACCTGAAAAAAAAATTGCCTTTCTGCAACACATATACTGAGTTCATGCATTAAAGTTAGGGTTCTATAAAATGATAACATAACAGTTATTGTATGATTCTGCTAAACTCTAATGTAAGTATATAAATTACACAAATGTACTAACAAAAGCATGTTTGCTGAGATAGATGTACTGTACACTGTATACCTATAATTCATTATAATGATAGAATAATAAAGAAATGCAAATAAATGTAGACTTTCAATGTAACTATCATGTAATATATACAACCTATACTTTTGTGCCATTCAAGTGAATTTTTGTGTATTTTATAATAACAAATCTATATATATATATTTTTTTAAATGTGTGCTGAAAATTCTGGAATTGTATGCAGAGTTTGACCACTGTTCTGCAAATACTAATGTAAGCTAACTCCAATAAGACAAGTAGAACAATTTGCTGAAGTCTAGGAATTTTTCTTGATCTTTTTGTTCCTGGTGTTCCTGTGCACAATTTTAAGTTGAAAACAGAAAGCTAGGGGCCAATATCATCGGGTATTTAAAAAAGTGAAAAAGAACAGGCAAGATGGGTACTGTGCTATAGAACACATTTTACTTGGTGTAAATGCAGAATTTAAGTGGTATATGGAAAGGGAGGAAATGTATTTTGTAAGAACCCAGAACTCAAACAAACTTACAGTATATAAGTAGGTGGTCAGTAGGGTTGATGTGGAGGGTGGAGGGGCAAGTCAGGATTATCAGATAGGAAGATGGGTTAATGTAGTTAGAGGGAGTGGAAGGGGTTCGCAGAATAGGAAGGCCAGTCCTGTGTTTGTGCATCAAAACAAATTTGCCAAGTTGAGTGAAGATGTGGAGGTGGCAAACACAGAGGTGGCAGCCCTAGATGTCACTGCTATCCCTAACAGCCGGGAGAGCAGCCCATCTAGTAAAGGTGGTGAGGGGAGTGCAGGTAGGCCTAGACAGTTGGTGGTTATAGGGGATTCTATAATCAGAAGGACTGATAGAATAATTTGTCGCCAGGATCGCCTCAACCGAATGGTTTGCTGTCTCCCTGGTGCTAGGGTTCGGCATGTGGTGGACCGGGTGGATAAATTACTGGGAGGGGCTGGGCATGACCCAGCTGTCTTGGTCCACGTTGGAACCAATGACAGTATACATGGAAGGTGGAGGCTCCTTAAGAATCAATTTAAAGAACTAGGCTGCAAGTTGAAGGGAAGGACCTCCAAGGTGATATTCTCTGAAATATTGCCTGTGCCATGCGCAACACAGGAAAGGCAGTGGGTGATTAGAGAGCTGAATGCATGGCTCAAGACCTGGTGTAGGGAGGAGGGATTTGGGTTTCTAGAGCACTGGGCTGACTTTTCATTGGGGTGCAACCTATATGCTAAAGACGGTTTGCACTTGAATGGAAGGGGGTCTGCTGTGCTGGGGGAGAGGTTTATAGGAAGGCTGGAGGAGTATTTAAACTAGGATTGAGGGGGGAGGGTGAACTAGAATTACATCAAGAAGACAGGTCAGTTAGGGGTCAGACATTAATGGAGGGTGGAATGGGGACAGATGGGGGGAGGGTTATGGCAGGTGACAAGAAATTTCCCATGTTGCAAACAGCCATTGGAAACTGTAGTGCCATTTGTACTACTAAAAAATATATGAAAAACACCAGACCAAAATGTAATAATGCATTAAAGTGTTTGTTCACCAATGCCAGAAGTCTGCCAAGCAAAATAGGTGAGTTGGAAGCTCTGGTGCATGAAGTGAACTATGATGTAATCGGTATTGCTGAAACTTGGCTTCAATCCTCACATGACTGGGCTATTAATATTCCTGGCTATGCACTCTTTCGGAGAGACAGGGTAAAAAGGAAAGGTGGCGGGGTCTGTCTCTATGTGAGAAGTGATCTCAAAGCAAGTGTGAAAGAGGACCTGATTGATGGAGAGTGTGATGAGTCTGAAGCATTATGGGTGGAACTACATATAGATGGGCGTAGTTCAAAGTTAATCATTGGAGTTTGTTATAGACCACCCAATGTTAACGAGGAGGTGGAGACTCAGCTCCTTGCACAGATGGAAAGGGCTGCAAGGGCTGGGACAGTGATAATAATGGGAGATTTTAACTACCCAGAAATTGACTGGAGTAATGGCACTGCTGGGACAGTTAAAGGGCAAAAATTTATAAACCTAGTACAGGACAATTTTATGGTCCAGTTTATTGAGGCCCCAACTAGGAATGAAGCTCTGTTGGACCTGGTAATCTCAAATCATGCAGAGCTTATTACTAATGTGCAGATAAAGGAACACCTAGGTAGCAGTGACCATAACATGATTTCATTTGATGTTAGTTGTAAACAAGAAATACATAAGGGAAAGATAAAAACACTTAACTTCAAGAGAGCAAATTTTCCAAGGATGAGGGCTGCTCTCGAGGACTTAGACTGGGAGGGAATATTGGCAGCGATAAACACAGAACAGAAATGGGAATTCTTCAAAAAGACTGTTTGGGACCTCACTGCAAAGTATATTCCCATGGGCAATAAGTTTAAAAGGCTAAAAAGAAAACCTATGTGGCTCACGGTCAAAGTTAGAAAAGCTATAAACAATAAGAAAAGAGCTTTTAAAAAATATAAAAATGAAGGAACACTAGTGTCATTTAAATGCTACAAAGAATTTAACAGAATATGTAAAAAGGAAATCAAGGGTGCAAAAATTCAAAATGAACGAGAGATCGCAAAAAATAGTAGGACAAACCCCAAAAAATTCTTCAAATATATTAATAGTAAAAAAGTAAGGTCTGAGCATGTAGGCCCTTTACAAAATAATCTAGAGTGGGTGACTGGGGACAAGGAGAAGGCTAATTTATTAAATACTTTCTTCAGCTCTGTGTATACAAAAGAGCATGGGGAAGTTCATGTCCATAATTGGGGTGGTATTGACACAGCCCCCAATGATCCACAATGGCTCAAAAGGGATATGGTCCAGAAATATCTAGACAGAATAAAGGTGGATAAAGCACCTGGACCTGATGGCATCCACCCACGGATCCTAAAAGAATTGAGCTCTGTAATTTCAAAGCCATTGTATCTAATTTTTAGGGACTCGTTAATGACGGGAATAGTACCGCTGGATTGGCGCAGGGCGAACGTGGTGCCTATATTTAAAAAGGGATCAAAGTCTTTACCAAGTAACTATAGACCTGTTAGTTTAACTTCTATAGTCGGGAAGATACTGGAGCGTTTAATAAAAGACCACATAGACGAGTTCTTGCTGGAAAAAAACATTTTAAGCAACAGACAGCATGGGTTCATGAAAGACAGAAGTTGTCAGACAAACCTGATTTCTTTTTATGAAGAGGTAAGTAAAACCTTGGACAGAGGGGTGGCTGTGGACGTGGTTTATTTGGATTTTGCAAAAGCGTTTGATACAGTTCCGCACACACGGCTCATGTGTAAGTTAAAGTCTACAGGCTTGGAAATATCAGTTTGTAAATGGATAGAAAACTGGCTAAAAGACAGAATTCAGAGAGTAGTGGTTAATGATTCTTACTCTGAATGGTCTAAGGTTATCAGTGGTGTACCCCAAGGTTCAGTGCTGGGACCCTTACTCTTTAATATCTTTATAAATGATATTGGGTCTGGGATCAAAAGTAACATTTCTGTCTTTGCAGATGACACCAAGCTATGCAGTGGAATAACGTCCTTACAGGATGTCTCCAATTTACAAGCTGACCTCAATGCTCTGTCTAATTGGGCGACTATGTGGCAGATGAGGTTTAATGTTGAGAAATGTAAAGTTATGCACTTGGGGGCTAAGAATATGCATGCATCATACATGCTAGGGGGAGTACAACTGGGGGAATCTGTAGTGGAGAAGGATCTGGGGGTTTTGGTAGATCATAAGCTCAATAATAGCATGCAATGCCAAGCTGCGGTTTCCAAAGCGAGCAAAGTTCTTTCTTGTATTAAGAGAGGTATGGACTCCAGAGAGAGAGATATCATTTTGCCCCTGTTCAAATCATTAGTAAGACCTCAACTGGAATATGCAGTTCAGTTTTGGACACCAGTTCTCAAAAAGGATATCGGGGAACTGGAGAAAGTGCAGAGAAGGGCAACCAAACTGATAAGAGGCATGGGGGAGCTCAGCTATGAGGAAAGATTAGAGGAACTGAATTTGTTCACTCTTGAGAAGAGGAGAATAAGGGGGGATATGATCAACATGTTTAAATATATAAGGGGTCCATATAGTGAACTTGGTGTTGAGTTATTCACTTTACGGTCAACACAGAGGACAAGGGGGCACTCTTTACGACTGGAGGAAAAGAGATTTCATCTCCAAATACGGAAAGGTTTCTTCACAGTAAGAGCTGTGAAAATGTGGAATAGACTCCCTCCAGAGGTGGTTCTGGCCAGCTCAGTAGATTGCTTTAAGAAAGGCCTGGATACTTTCCTAAATGTACATAATATAACTGGGTACTGACATTTATAGGTAAAGTTGATCCAGGGAAAATCCGATTGCCTCTCTGGGATCAGGAAGGAATTTTTTCCCCTGCTGTAGCAAATTGGAGCATGCTCTGCTGGGGTTTTTTGCCTTCCTCTGGATCAACTGTGGGTATAGTATTGGGTATATTGGATTGTACGTTTTTTTTTTTTTATGGTTGGACTGGATGGACTTGTGTCTTTTTTCAACCTGACTAACTATGTAACTATGTAACTATATATATATATATATATATATATTTTTTTTTTTTTTTAATTAATTAATTAAGAGAGAAACACTACAATGGTACTAACCAAAATCTTTATTTAAAAAAATGTTTACCTTCTTTAAGGTTGACTTTGAGAAGGACAAAGAGCTCCCTTTCTCACCCCTGCACCTTCAGGCAAAGAGGGGCTGATTCAAAGAGGTAACCTTTATACATTCTTTTACATTTCACCTGATGCAATTTGGATTGCGATCAGAAATATAATCAGTCTTATTCAGTTAAAGTAGTTGTGATTTGTGAACATTCTATGGTATAGACACTTTCTGATACTATTATAACTATGCAGGTACCATAACTGCTTTTGTTTAGTTTCAGAAATGATCTTTCTAATCTCTTTTAAAAGGTTAAAAAAAACCTTCTGTCATACAACCATGTATCTCTTTTTCCTGATAGCATGGGACAGGGTTACAGGACACTGTACAGACACACAGTGTGCCTGTATTCCATCATATTTTCAACATGAGGTGGCTTAAAGGCTGTGCTTGAGCAGGGGGCATGTTCAAGAGGCAGGCTGTAATTGGGACGGGTGTGTGCCAGAAGCAGGCTATGATTGGTCAGGGGGTGTAGTTGCTGAACAGTATACCCAATACAGGCATGCTGTGTGTCTCTACAGTGTCTTGTACCCCTGAATGGACAGCCAAAGGATGAAAACTGACCATGCTAACACAGATCAGCATTTTATGCTATGTGTGGTCAGTTTAGAACAAGGAAGAACGGTGACTGGTCAACCAGATACTTCAGATGGAAGAAGTACATAAAAATGTTAGAGACTCTGATTCATAAAATACACATACAGTATGTGAACACACATATTAAAATAATTAATATATTTATGGTAACATACACTTTAAAGTGTATCCATGGTTACAATTTAAAATCATATATTCATTTTCACATTGAATTTTAATTATTTTTAGTCTATTCCTATTAATACATTTAATCTTTTTCTAAGTAAGTAAAGTTTGTAAACTTACTTTAAAGAATCCCACACAATTATTTCTTTTGATCCTGTAACATATAATCACTCTGAATGGTCTAATGTTATCAGTGATGTACCCCAAGGTTCAGTGTTGGGACCCTTCCTTTTTAATATCTTTGTAAATGATATAGGGTCTGGGATTAAAAGTACATTTTCTGTGTTTGCAGATGACACCAAGCTATGCAGTGGAACTATGTTTAATTGGGCAACTATGTGGCAAATGAGGTTTAATGTTTATAAAAGTAAAGTTATGCACTTGGGGGCTAAGAGTATGCATGTACTTTACATCATCGTTTCCTGTCATTGCGCTTATAAGTAAAGTGCATGGATGTCATTGTGTCCCACATATGCTGTCTTTAATCCATTTTTATGTAAGTGCATTACCTTTTAATAAATCCTGTTGGTAAAGGTTTTACACTATATTGGTATTTTTATCTCTCACTGGGTACGCTACTTGATGCTACTATTGGAGTAAGAAGGTTTTTCAAATTTCTCTACTGGCTACTTAAAGTTATCTCCCCTGTTTATAAAGTGTGAATTTCACAACAGAGCTGCAGTATTCAAAAATATAAGAGCCCTTTTTGACCTCCCATAATAGGGGGTCAACGCTCTCTGGTAAGAGCACATCTTTATTAATGGTGGCGGTTTAATCACGATGTGGAGGCAGTTGGTGATACAACAGTCTAGATATCTGTTCATAATTTCATGTCACATTGGTGTCTCATCGACTCACTTTTTGTTTGATTATCATATGTTTAGTTTAGCGCAACATATTTTTTATTCATATTCTTGTTTGTGATAATATCCCATTAGAGTGGTGCAGCTGTACATTTGATTATTTGTTGTCACAAGCGCAGTTTACTTTTGTTTTTATTTATGCTTTAAAGTGTATCCATGGTTACAATTTAAAATCATATATTCATTTTCACATTGAATTTTCATTATTTCTAGTCTATTCCTATTAATAAATTTAATCTTTTTTCTAAGTAAGTAGTTTGTAAAGAAATCCACACAAATATTTCCTTCGATTTTGTAACAAATAACCACTCTGAATGGTCTAAGGTTATCAATGGTGTAACCCAAGGTTCAGTGTTGGGACCTTTCTTTTTTATTACCTTTATAAATGATGTAGGGTCTGGGATTAAAATACCATTTCTGTGTTTGCAGATGACACAAAGCTATGTAGTGGAACTATGTTCGACCACTTCAATACAGGGAATTTTACTCCCTTCCTGCCCAAGCCAATTTTCAGTTTTCAGCCCTGTCGCAATTTGAATGACAAATGAGCGGTCATACAACACTGTACCCAAATGAAATTTTTATCAATTTTCTCCCACAAATAGAGCTTTCTTTTGATGGTATTTGTTCATCTCTGCGGTTTTTATTTTTTGCGCTATAAACAAAAGAAGAGCAACAAGTTTGAAAAAAAACCACAATATTTTAACTTTTTGCTATAATAAATATCCCAATTTAAAAAAAAAAAATAAAATTTTCTCAGTTTAGGCCGATATGTATTCTACATATTTTTGATAAAAAAAACTCAATAAGCTTATATTGATTGGTTTTCGCAAAAGTTATAATGTCTACAAAATAGGGGATTTTATGGCATTTTTATTACTTTTTCTTGTTTTTTACTAGTAATGGCGGCGATCAGCGATTTTTATCATGACTGAGACATTGCGGCGTACATATCGGACACTTTTGACACCATTTTGGAACCATTCACATTTATACAGCAATCAGTGCTATACAAATGCATTAATTACTGTATAAATGTCACTGGCAGGGAAGGGGTTAACACTAGGGGGCGATCAAGGGGTTAACTGTGTTACCTAGGGAGTGATTCTAACTGTAGGTGGCGGAGACTCGTAAGGGGAGGAGACCGATCGGTGTTCCTCTGTACTGGGAACACATGATCAGTCTCCTCTCGCCTGACAGGACATGGATCTGTGTGTTTACATCACCGCCACCGTGACGCGGCAGGGGCCCCCCCAGATGGCTGGGAAGCCCAGGACGTCATATGACACCCGCCCAGGATGGGAGATCCCTCCTGCAGATGTCATATGATAATGGGCTGGATGGGAAGTAGTTAATTGGGCAACTATGTGACAAATGAGGTTTAATGTTGATAAATGTAAAGTTATGCACTTGGGGGCTAAGAGTATACATGCATAATACATACTAGGTGGTGTACAACTGGGGGAATCCGTAGTGGAGAAGGATCTGGGGGTTTTGGTAGATCATAAGCTTAATAATAGCATGCAATGCCAAGCTGCAGTTTCCAAAACGAGCAAAATCCTTTCTTGTATTAAGAGAGGTATGGACTCCAGAGAGAGAGATATAATTTTGCTCCAGTACAAATCATTAGTAAGACCTCATCTGAAATATGCAGTTAAGTTTTGGGCACCAGTTTTAAAAAAGGATATTGGGGAACTGGTTATAGTGCAGAGAAGGGTAACCAAACTGGTTAGGGGCATGGAGGAGGTTAGCTATGAGGAAAGATTAGCTATACTGAAGTTGTTTTCTCATTAGAAGAGGAGATTAAGGGGGGATATGATCAACATGTACAAATACATAAGGGGTTCATATAGTGAACTTGGTGTGGAGTTATACATTTTAAGGTCATTACAGAGGACAAGGGGGCACTCTTTACATCAAGAGGAAAGTAAATGTCATCTCCAAATATGGAAAGGTTTTTTCACAGTAAGAGCTGTGAAAATGTTGGATAGACTCCCTCAGGAGGTGGTTCTGGCAATCTGAGTAGATTGCTTTAAAAAATGCATGGATTCTTTCCTAAATGTACATAAAATAACTGGATACTAACATTTACAGATAAAGTTGATCCAGGGAATATCTGTTTGCCTCTCGGGGATCAGGAAGGAATCTTTTCCTCTGCTGTGGCAAGTTGGACCATGTTTTGCTGGGTTTTTCGCCTTCCTCTGGATCAGCTGTGGGTATAGGATTGTATATATGGGATTGTGTGATTTTTTTTTTTTTTAAGTCGAACTAGATGGACTTGTGACTTTTTTCAACCTGACTAACTATGTAACTATGTAATCATGATGCCCTGTAAATATACATGGCCATGTCACATTATTTAAAGGTTCTGCTTTTTGAACTACAGAGGTGCTGGGAGGAGAAGTTTGGCAGCAAGGTATCATGGGATATGCAGAGAATTCAGTAGGTTGTTGAAGAGATGGTCTGCAGGAAGGCAGAACTCCCAACATGAAAGAAAATTTTATAAGTACATTTTTATTGTTTATATTGCTATTATGATGATGCCATTGATTTTTGCAATGGTTCTGATGCCTTTGTGGTGCTTTTACTGCAAGACAAACCATGCTTTTGTTAACCATGTTTGGAGTGCCAGTAACAATTAATAGCACTGCAAGTGCGACACTTATTTGCAGTATGTTTGGAGCACGTTTTCAAAGCGTGCAGCAAAACACACATTTCCTGTGTGCTTTTCTCATGCTCAGGAAACATGAAATGTGAATTGAGTCTTAAAGTACTAAGAGCTTAGCATTACTATATTAAATATTTGCCAAATTAATTCACTCTACTGAAATCAGACTTGTACAAGCTCGGTTATGTATTGGTTTTTGAAGGCACTATACTCCATATACAATATAGCACCTTGCTTTTTCTTAAACCAGATTGTGGGACAGTTCCCTAAATAGTGGAGTCATCATGTTTGCATGGGTTTTTGTATGTATGCATGCAAACATTTTTCAACCATCTGTGTTATGTATGCAAAAAAATTTCAATTACCGTATTTATCGGCCTTTAACACGCACTTTTTTCCCCTTAAAATCAGGGGAAAATCGCGGGTGCGTGTTATACGCCGATCCCCTGCGATCCGGAGTTGCCAGATTTTCAAAATCGCCGACCGCGATTTGAAAATGGCGCCGCCGGCGCTGAAATACACAGTGCCAGTCCTCGGCTCTTCTCGGCCACTTTCGTCTTCACTCGAGCGCCGGCCGAACCTAGCCGAGTGTACTCGGCTAGGTTCGGATAGCTCCGCTCGGGACTACGAGTGGAGCCGAAAGTAAACGAGAGCCGCCGAGAAGAGCCGAGGACCGGCTCTGTGTATTTCGGCGCCATTTTCAAATCGCGGTCTGCGATTTTGAAAGACAGGATGGCAGGGGTCTGGGATCACGGGATGCGAGGCTGCACTGGGGAAGGCTGCACTGACCAGGCTGAACTGGAGAAGGCTGCACTGACCAGGCTGCACTGGGGAAGGCTGCACTGACCAGGCTGCACTGGGGAAGGCTGCACTGACAAAGGCTGCACTGGGGAAGGCTGCACTGACAAGGCTGCACTGGGGAAGGCTGCACTGGGGAAGGCTGCACTGACAAGGCTGCACTGACATGGCTGCACTGACATGGCTGCACTGGGGAAGGCTGCACTGACAAGGCTGCACTGACAAGGCTGCACTGACATGGCTGCACTGACAAGGCTGCACTGACATGGCTGCACTGGAGCAAGGCTGCACTGAGAAGGCTGCAATGATGGGCATTTAAATGTAAGTTTTTTTTCCTTCAACTTCCCTCCTAAAAGTTTTTTTTCCTTAAAATTCCCTCCTAAATTGGGGTGTGTGTTATACGCCGCTGCGTGTTATACGCCGATAAATACGGTACTTTGCTGATTCCTGTACAATGCTGAGTGAGCACTTGAGTGCGTACGTCACAGGTACAGCATCCCTTTCATTTGAAAGAAGTCCCCAACCCTTTTTTAAAAGCAAGCCTCACATAACTGACATGGGGATGCGGCACCATGTCATTTCAAATGCACCTAAAAGTGGGTATTTTGCCAGTGTGTAAGGCTCGATTCACACTAATGTGTTTTTTTATGCATTTTACAAAAATGCAGGGAATTCTTTTAACATGGGTTCCTATGGAACATGTTCACATCAATGCAATTTTGTACCTCTGCGTTTTTGGAAAGGGTCGGGGACTTTTTTCCTGCAAAATGCAGCATTTTGCATGTAATGAACTTCAATGTAACCGCATCCAAAACGCAAGTACAGCGGTTTTACAGTGATTTTGCCGCAATTTGCATTTTGCGTTCTTTTTTACACTGTATATAGCTGGTTGCTAAGGAGAGGGCTGGGAGGCCGGCCACTGCGTCCTTAACAACCAATGAGCCATCAGCTGTCAGCGGGCTTCCCCGCTGACAGCTGAATGTAAAAAAAAAAACTGCTGGCAAAAAAAAAAAATTGTGAAAAAAACCAGTGTGGGGTTCCCCCCAAGTCCACATCAGGCCCTTCGGGTCTAGTATGAACCCTTACCTGAGCATGCAGCCTGGCAGGTCAGGAAAGGGAGGGGATGAGCGAGTGCCCCCCCTAATGAACCATACCAGACCGCATGCCCTCAGCATGGGGGGGTGGGTGCTTTCATCCGATGGCCACGCCCCATAGTTATCTTAGAAATGCTTGACATCAGCGCGGATAGATCAGTGGGTTGCAGCATCGGAGGAGGGTCGGCGGCGGGAGTGGCAGTGGAGGAAGAACCCCAGACAAAGAAGAACGGAGAAAGAAGACCGGTAGAAGAAGTGGGGGAAGGAGAAGACCAGAGGAGGAAGAAGCGGGGGAAGAAGAAGACATTTTTAATAAAGGACTTGTCAAAAACTGTCTATTGTCTTTTGTCACCCTACACTAATTTTTTTGGTGAATGGATAGGGGTACAATGTACCCTATACTCATTCACATGGGGGGGAAGCTAGGATCTGGTCTTGTTAAAAGGGACTTCTTGATTCTGATAAACCCCCCGCCCGCAGACCCCGACAGCCAAGGTTGTCGGGAAGAGGCCCTTGTCTCCATCAACATGAGGCAAGGTACTTTGGGATGGGGGGGCGCAGAGCCCCCGTTATCCAAATCACCCACCCAGCCATGTTGAGGGCATGCAGCCTGGTATGATTCGGGGGGCGCTCACTCGTTCCCTCCCTTTCCTGATCTGCCAGGCTTAATGCTCGGATAAGAATGAAGATCACCGCGGAGTAGGAAGTGGCAGATTAGGACGATCTGCCTAGCAACAGCCATTTCTGGTAAGTAAAAATATTTTTTTTTCAATTTTTTTTTCAGATTTTTAGGAGCATTTTTATGTATTTTCATGTATTTTTTTTTTTTTTTTTAGGGTGGACCTCTTTACTGCTATTTATTAACCCCTCATTTAATAACTTTGGTTAAAAAAAAAGTCAGTCTATTTTGGAAATTAAAATATTTTTTTTTCATGTTTTTGAACATTTTGTATTAATGAAATGCACAAAATAAATGAGAAGAGAGTCTGATATGTTTCATAAAAAATAGAGAAGACAGAGTAAATCTCCTTCTTGTTTTGAAACACTTTGTGAGTTACGGTAGTTAATTTTGCTTGTAGTGAAAAAAAGAGGCAAAAAATACAGTAACCTGCACATTCAGCAGCTGTAGCTGAACAATGTTTTTGATATATAACTCTGTTCTGTAATACGTATAAGCACTTCAGTCTATTGAAAAAGACTCTTATAGTAGGATTAGTCTTTTAATGCTGTAGAAAAGAAATTGATTCCTTCAGAGACATTCATATTATAAAAGAGAGATTACAGAATGTTCAGTATAAGTGAGATAGTAATCTCTAGACAACAATACTATAGGTGAAAGTCCAGTAATAGGTGGTTAGAAGCTATGAATATTAAAAGAAATGCTATTTATAATATTGAGATTTTATAGTAATTTTAAAAGTCATATTGTGGATGACTTTTGGTACCAAGAGAAATGCAAAATTGAACTGTTGTCCATAGCTAACAATCATCTTTGGAAAAAAGTGGGTTGTGTATTGGTTGTTATGATGAACAGCTCAGTTACACTCCAAACATAGGTCAAGAAATGAAGCAGTCTCTAGAAAGGTCTATAAAAATATTCATACTTTAATATTTTTCAAAATTTTCTTTTTTCTCCCCAGCAGCAGTAGTTGTGAAGAAAATGCAAAATGGATCTTAAAACGACTGATTCAGCAACAGTAATTCTTGAGAGCCACAGGGTTCCCAACTTCAAATGCAGTGTAGTTTGTTACAGTAACATTATATGAAAGTGTTGCCCATGGGTGGCCAGGCTAGATTACCAGTTTGTCATCCTTTTCAACAAATGGACCAATCATCTTTAGGATTCATAAACCTTCTAGTGTGGAACAACCTGGTTCATTTGTATTAAGCTTGGGCTTTAAGAAATGTGAAAATCAGTGGGAAAGCTTGTAACACAGTAGGTAACAGTAACATTCACAGACAGTCACTAAAATAAGAAAGTTGTTTAGAGATCTATTTAGGCTTATTTAGAGGCAAAAATCTAATTTCCCGTAAATTTCTCTCCAGCAAAAAAAAACATAGTAAAGATAGTAAAGTATTAGAGCAGGCATTTATTGCCTTAGTATTATATGAAAATAAAGAATAAAATAGTGAATGTCTGTACAGAGTTTAAGGCTTTTATGGACTCAGCTTAGGGTTTCCAGAGGAACTATTGATGGTTCTTAAGACATCATGAGCTCCACAAGTACACTTCACATAGAAAAAACATGGAAAATTCATCAACATTTTAATAGTCAATATACCAGTGCTTTCAATTGCATCTAGAAATGAAATATATGTTCTTACATTTAATTTTAACTATGACCTCATATACAACTAGCTTTCATGTTAAGATAAAAGAGTAAGGTAAAATTAAAGCTAATGTTAAAAAAAAAGCTAAATATATATTTAAAATAGAAACATGGGAACTGCCTAAGGATTTTTCTGACAAGATTCACCCAGCATTGATAAACTCTATATTAAGGTTGGTGATGTGACTTTTTCTCTGCTGCAGGTAAGTAATAAAGCTAGGTCTTCTCTATATCCTCTCTCTGTCATCCCTCTGACCTCAATCTGTATTTACACAGTAAAAGAGAAAGTGCAGGTTACCACTATTCTCACACACTGCTCTCTTCTCCTGTCAGCATGTTCCTCATGAGCACGTGTGCTTGCAGCATACCTAATTGGCCCCCAATAGTGCTCCACTATTTTTGTTGTACAAAAGGTCACTACCAAGCAAATTCAAGTGACTGCTTTTAAAATATTTTTCATTGTTGCACTTTTGTTTTCTACCAAAAGGTCGGTATTCAATGGGACTATCAAACAAAAACGAATCCAGCCACAAAATATGTTAATATGTTATAATAGACAGCAAATTCAATGTTAGAGGGTACAAACTTCTGGAGGAAAGGGGATCTTAAACTAAAATAGTTAAAAAAACAGTATTTATTGTATAATACTAAACATTGTTACTCTTTTCTCCTTGGGTCGTCCCATTCTTGGGTCCACCATTTAGGGATATCATCCTGGGCATAGAGGTGGTTTTACTACTGGACATCCTCTTCAGCCTCTACATTATATATTCTGAAGAGTATCAAAAAATACAGGATACAAAACAAAACAAAATAAGAAAATATAGGTGGTTATATTCTAACGAAGACAAGAAATAACATGTCAGGAAAAATCCATACATAGTTCACTCTAAATTCAAACGAGAATAGAGGTCTTAAGATTTTACAGAAAGGAATAAAGGGTAATAACGGTATTATATAGGATTATCAGGATCAATTGTGATACCAGTCTGTCCATGGTTTCCATGAACTATCAGATAATTGGCTCTTGCCTGTACTGGTAGATAGGGTTTTTTCATCGGAGTAACTCATTTGGACTAGAGATAAGACTTCCCTTTTGTTAAGGGCTTGAGAAGCTTTCTAATGCCTGGCTATTACCGTTCTTGTGGCAACAAGAATGTGGGTCGTCACAGTGCGAAAAGCTGGCGGAAGGTTAACAATTTGTAAGTTCAGGATTGCTAGGGCAGGGTTGGGTTTAAGGAAGATGCCAGTGATGTTCCTCTTTCTTTTTTATGTTCTGACTAAAATGTTAAGGTTAATACTGGCCTTAAAGTATATGACATGTATGTCTGGGTATGAATATGTTGGCCTTCTTTGGATATGTTTGTACCTCTTGATCCATCTTGGGCATTGTTCATTTGTACCTCAATATTTTGAAAACTCAATTAAAAAGAGATTAAACACAAATGTAAACATTGTAATATTTAGCATAAAAATTATGTATAAACTATAAGAAATATTTTTAGGATGCCGATCTGTACAAAAACTTTTTTTTTTTTTAACTTTGAAGAGACCACTGAGCTTATGTCGTAAATAAAAACAGTAATGGCATTCCAGATTTCATTAAATCTAACAACATGACCTAAAAGAACTTTATAATTAGAATAAGTGCTTATATGTCCATTGAATTACATAATGTAATAGGTATCCAGGTACCTGGAGACACAGTTCAAACATTTAAAATCTTCCATTTGTTGAATATCAAATGCATTACTCCATTAAGATTTGACTCTATTAATGTACTGTAGCACAATGAGATACACAATTGTGATTCAGCTATATTGTTCAGTTCTGAATTCAGCATAAAAGGGGAAATGGATTTATTAACTTATTCATGACCAGGGATACTTTGTGCATTTGTGACCTTTCATGAATCATTATGCTTTAACTTTTTTCCCAGACAGCTTTGCAGTGCCAGAGCATAGTGTAGTATAATGTAGTTTAGCTGTCTATTTTAGTCTTTTAACAAACCCAGTAACAGCAAATATGAACTACATGGATGTGCACACTTGTTGACACATTAAAGAGTCCACTTATTAATATTTTCTACCCAACTTTACCCATGATTCATATAAGATTTTATCAGAAAACTGATTAAATCTTGGGTGAAAGTTGTAGACCCTTAAATCTTTTATTCACTCCTTCCTAACCATGTACTGTACAGGGATATATATTTATAGGCTTGCAGCTTTAATCTCTTGGTTACAAGACAAATCTTAATATAGCCACAGAATGCACGCACATAGCGGTCACCTGTGGTGTGTACTGATAATCAGATGCAGATAACAGGTCAAAGATCTCATGGGGAACGCTGTAAACAAGACAGTGCCAAACTTGGGCATTGATGACTCAGTTTAAATAGTCTATCTGGTGCCAACATTAGTGACAGCTGCGCTCGTACGTGCACCTGCGTGCATGCTTTCTCCATGAAAACATGTATGACTGTGTGTCACCCTGATCCTGCACACAGGAATTTGCCTAAGACACCACTTCTTGGTTTAACTTTATTGCTAATTGCTTTCTTGTTAATTTAACAGGGGTGATATGCTGATTCACTGTGGAGAGGTGACATAATAAGCTGCATTGCTAAACTGAACAATTATTGTGACATCCATGAGGCTATACAATAGCGTGTAAGTCCTTCGGCAGCTATAACAGTAAACATGTGCATTTCTACTATGTACTTTTCCTTCTTTTTCTTGAATTCTACTTTAAGAGTTGGTTCCTTCTCTCCCGCCAACTACCTATTCTCAAACACTCTCTGTTCCCACAAGCGCAGCAATACGTGCCCTTTGCCAAATTACCCCCACATCACCTACTTCATACCCAACAAGCAATCAGCTTTGTGTGCAAAATATGCCCAATCAGAGACTTGCACTTCAAAACCTCTGTTATAGACTCTCTTGTGGATCTCCAATACCATAAAATTTCCCACCTGTATAAACCACTAAACTCCTTACTCACGAAATTGGTGCACTCTACCGCAGTAACATCATGGAACAAAGATTTGCTCTTCTCAGAGGCACTACACTGCATCCTGGCCGAATACAATACCACCCGCTCTTTTACAACGAACAAATTCTGCTGTGAGCAGCAATACAAGATAATGCATCGGACATGTATCCCCTACTTAAGACAAGCTCAATATCCCTACCATTAATACAGTCCCCTATGCAACGACCACAGGTCCTCCCAGCTACACAGGCTCTGGTCATGCCCCATCTCACATTTCTGGGACCAACTTGAGTTATTTGCTGCTACGGTTACTGGACTCCAACCTCGTAAGGGTATGTACTCTTTACTTTTCGGCTCATTGGATGTCTCTTCTCCCAGTCAACCGAGAATGCAAACCAAAATTATCCAACACAACAAAGCATGGCTAACCACATGCTACATGGCAGCCAGAAGAGCCATCCTTAAACAATGGACTTCATCCTCCCCCCTACCATCAAAGATGTTAAAAACGACTTGCTGAACCTATTGCGGAAAGAAAAACTGGACCTGGTCCTATCTCATCTCCAAACAACGCATAAATTCAACCACAAGTGGGACCTATACATTGATAGAATGCTACTGAGCCTGAAGAGTCAATCTTTAACCACTTGACGACCGCCGCACGAGCATATACGTCCACAGAGCGGCACGGGCAGGCAAAAGGACATACATATATGTCCTTGCCTTCCCACGGGTGGGGGGTCCGATCGGACCCCCCCGGTGCCAGCGGTGGTCGCCTTTGGTCTGGCAGCGATCAGAGATGAGGGGGAGGCCATCCGATCGTGGCCCCCCTCGCGATCGCTGACACCAAGCAGTTTTTTTTTCTTTTTTTGATTACTGCATGGTGTCAGTTTGTGACAGTTAGTGTGGTAGGGCAGTGAGTGTTAGCCCCCTTTAGGGTACCCCCCTAATAAAGTTTTAACCCCTTGATCACCCCCCGTGTCAGCCAGTGTCACTAAGCGATCATTTTTCTGATCGCTGTATTAGTGTCACTGGTGACGCTAGTTAGGGAGGTAAATATTTAGGTCAGCGTTTTATAGCGACAGGGACCCCCATATACTATTTAATAAATGTTTTAACCCCTTGATTGCCCCCTAGTTAACCCTTTCACCACTGATCACCGTATAACTGTTACGGGTGACGCTGGTTAGTTCGTTTATTTTTTATAGTGTCAGGGCACCCGCCATTTATTACCGAATAAAGGTTTAGCCCCCTGATCGCCCGGCGGTGATATGCGTCGCCCCAGGCAGCGTCAGATTAGCGCCAGTACCGCTAACACCCAAGCACGCAGCATACGCCTCCCTTAGTGGTATAGTATCTGAACGGATCAATATCTGATCCGATCAGATGTATACTAGCATCCCCAGGAGTTTAGGGTTCCCAAAAACGCAGCGTTAGCGGGATCAGCCCAGATACCTGCTAGCACCTGTGTTTTGCCCCTCCGCCTGGCCCAGCCCACCCAAGTGCAGTATTGATCGATCACTGTCACTTACAAAACACTAAATGCATAACTGCAGCGTTCGCAGAGTCAGGCCTGATCCCTGCGATCGCTAACAGTTTTTTTGGTAGCATTTTGGTGAACTGGCAAGCACCAGCCCTAGGCAGCGTCAGGTTAGCGCCAGTACCGCTAACACCCACGCACGCACCGTACACCTCCCTTAGTGGTATAGTATCTGATCGGATCAATATCTGATCCGATCAGATCTATACTAGCGTCCCCAGCAGTTTAGGGTTCCCAAAAATGCAGTGTTAGTGGGATCAGCCCAGATACCTGCTAGCCCCTGCGTTTTGCCCCTCCGCCCGGCCCAGCCCAGCCCACCCAAGTGCAGTATCGATCGATCACTGTCACTTACAAAACACTAAACACATAACTGCAGCATTCGCAGAGTCAGGCCTGATCCCTGCGATCGCTAACAGTTTTTTTGGTAGCGTTTTGGTGAACTGGCAAGCACCAGCCCCAGGCAGCGTCAGGTTAGCGCCAGTACTGCTAACACCCACGCACGCAGCATATGCCTCCCTTAGTGGTAAGTATCTGAACGGATCAATATCTGATCCGATCAGATCTATACTAGCGTCCCCAGCGGTTTAGAGTTCCCAAAAACGCAGTGTTAGCGGGATCAGCCCAGATACCTGCTAGCACCTGCGTTTTGCCCCTCCGCCCGGCCCAGCCCAGCCCAGCCCACCCAAGTGCAGTATCGATCAATCACTGACACTTACAAAACACTAAACACATAACTGTAGCGTTCGCAGAGTCAGGCCTGATCCCTGCGATCGCTAACAGTTTTTTTGGTAGCGTTTTGGTGAACTGGCAAGCACCAGTGGCCTAGTACACTCCGGTCGTAGTCAAACCAGCACTGCAGTAACACGTGGTGACGTGGCGAGTCCCATAAGTGCAGTTCAAGCTGGTGAGGTGGCAAGCACAAGTAGTGTCCCGTTGCCACCAAGAAGAAGACAAACAGGCCCGTTGTGCCCATAATGCCCTTCCTGCTGCATTCGCCAATCCTAATTGGGAACCCACCACTTCTGCAGCACCCGTAATTCCCCCATTCACATTCCCAACCAAATGCAGTCGGCTGCATGAGAGGCATTTTCTTTATGTCCTCCCGAGTACCCCTACCCAACGAACCCCCCCAAAAAAGATGTTGTGTCTGCAGCAAGCGTGGATATAGGCGTGACACCCACTATTATTGTCCCTCCTGTCCTGACAATCCTGGTCTTTGCATTGGTGAATGTTTTGAACGCTACCATACACTAGTTGAGTATTAGCGTAGGGTACAGCATTGCACAGACTAGGCACACTTTCACAGGGTCTCCCAAGATGCCATTGCATTTTGAGAGACCCGAACCTGAACCGGTTACAGTTATAAAAGTTAGTTACAAAAAAAGTGTAAAAAAAAAAAAATATATGAAATAAAAAAAAATAGTTGTCGTTTTATTGTTCTCTCTCTCTATTGTTCTGCTCTTTTTTACTGTATTCTATTCTGCAATATTTTATTGTTATTATGTTTCATCATGTTTGCTTTTCAGGTATGCAATTTTTTATACTTTACCGTTTACTGTGTTTTATTGTTAACCATTTTTTTGTCTTCAGGTACGCCATTCACGACTTTGAGTGGTTATACCAGAATGATGCCTGAAGGTTTAGGTATCATCTTGGTATCATTCTTTTCAGCCAGCGGTCGGCTTTAATGTAAAATCAATCCTAGCGGCTAATTAGCCTCTAGACTGCTTTTACAAGCAGTGGAATGGAATGCCCCCCCACCCCCCCTACCGTCTTCCGTGTTTTTCTCTGGCTCTCCTGTCTCAACAGGGAACCTGAGAATGCAGCTGGTGATTCAGCCAGCTGACCATAGAGCTGATCAGAGACCAGAGTGGCTCCAAACATCTCTATGGCCTAAGAAACCGGAAGCTACAAGCATTTCATGATTTAGATTTTGCCGAATGTAAACAGCGCCATTGGGAAATTGGGAAAGCATTTTATCACACCGATCTTGGTGTGGTCAGATGCTTTGAGGGCAGAGGAGAGATCTAGGGTCTAATAGACCCCAATTTTTTCAAAAAAGAGTACCTGTCACTACCTATCATAGGGGAGGGATATTTACATTCCCTGAGATAACAATAAAAATGATTTAAAAAAAAAAATGAAAGGAACAGTTTAAAAATAAGATAAAAAAGCAAAAAAATAATAAAGAAAAAAACAAAACACCCCTTTCCCCCCCCTGCTCTCGCGCAAAGGCGAACGCAAGCGTCGGTCTGGCGTCAAATGTAAACAGCAATTGCACCATGCATGTGAGGTGTCACCACGAACATCAGATCGAGGGCAGTAATTTTAGCAGTAGACCTCCTCCTGTAAATCTAAAGTGGTAACCTGTAAAGGCTTTTAAAGGCTTTTAAAAATGTATTTAGCTTGTCCCCACTGCACGTTTGTGCACAATTTTAAAGCATGTCATGTTTGGTATCCATGTACTCGGCCTAAGATCATCTTTTTTATTTCATCAAACATTTGGGCAATATAGTGTGTTTTAGTGCATTAAAATTTAAGAAAGTGTGTTTTTTCCCCCAAAAATGCGTTTGAAAAATCGCTGCGCAAATACTGTGTGAAAAAAAAAGAAACACCCACCATTTTAATCTGTAGGGCATTTGCTTTAAAAAAATATATAATGTTTGGGGGTTCAAAGTAATTTTCTTGCAAAAAAAAATATTTTTTTCATGTAAACAAAAAGTGTCAGAAAGGGCTTTGTCTTCAAGTGGTTAGAAGAGTGGGTGATGTGTGACATAAGCTTCTAAATGTTGGGCTTAAAATGCCACGACAGTTCAAAAACCCCCCCAAATGACCCCATTTTGGAAAGTAGACACCCCAAGCTATTTGCTGAGAGTCATGTCGAGTCCATAGAATATTTTATATTGTGACACAAGTTGAGGGAAAGAGACAAATTTTTTTTTTTTTTTTTTGCACAAAGTTGTCACTAAATGATATATTGCTCAAACATGCCATGGGAATATGTGAAATTACACCCCAAAATACATTCTGTTGCTTCTCCTGAGTACAGAAATACCACATGTGTGAGCCTTTTTGGGAGCCTAGCCGCGTACGGGACCCCGAAAACCAAGCACCGCCTTCAGGCTTTCTAAGGGCGTAAATTTTTGATTTGACTCTTCACTGCCTATCACAGTTTCGGAGGCCATGGAATGCCCAGGTGGCACAAAACCCCCCCAAATGACCCCATTTTGGAAAGTAGACACCCCAAGCTATTTGCTGAGAGGTATAGTGAGTATTTTGCAGACCTCACTTTTTGTCACAAAGTTTTGAAAATTGAAAAAAGAAAAAAAAAAGTTTTTTCTTGTCTTTTTTCATTTTCAAAAACAAATTAGAGCTGCAAAATACTCACCATGCCTCTCAGCAAATAGCTTGGGGTGTCTACTTTCCATGTGATAATGTGATACCTACGTATTAATGTATATAAACACCTTCAATTGCATCATAATAAAGCAGAACAGTTATTTGGAAAGATGCAGAGAGTCTTTTTTGTCTGTTCCCTACTGCAGTAGTTCTTAATTTGGAACCACTAATCAATATGAGGATAGGAGTTGCCTATCAATAAAATGTCCAGGTCAGATGGCGAGCTTTGCCTAGGAGGGGATTTACAGGTGACCCTGAGAATACAAAATGAGGAGCTTGAGACAATCTGGGAATTTTTGATAACCAGCCAGCTGAGGTAAGCCTTTTGCTTACATTTGAGTTATCAGACTTCCTTGATCGGTAAAGCATTTTCGGGACAAAGGGTACCTATTTTACTCCCCTTAATCGAACTGTATTGATTGATGGTTATATGAAGAAGAATAGAAGAATAGTGCTGTTAACAGGTTATATGTAGTACACATCTGCTAGATAAAGTAGTTTCGAGGCAAGAGGGTATAGGCACACGTAAAGAAGACTGGCAAGGCATTAAATTAAGTAAGGGAACGAAGGGTAAGAGACCCTCAAAAATGCCCAGTGCAAGAGGAGCGATATAAAATATATGAACCGAAGGTGCAGTTCCGCCTATACTGAGCCCCTAGATTAATGGTTAAAGTGAACAGGGATCCACAACAGGTAACTGGGTTACCAAAGTCCACAGGGACTAAGAATCATGCAGAGTAAACAGCTAGAGAAACAGCTATCTATGTGAGCAGGATGGATCAAGGGTGACAATTAACACTAGACAGAAAGGGACATTTTGATGTTAAGTTGTGGGATGAATTTGGGGTCAGGCACTAGTAAAGTTAAAACTGAAAATTGAGAGTTAAAACAGAATACTTTATATGTTGTCAGAGAGGGAAAATGTAATGAGCACTATGGCTACCCGTCTGATCATAGAAGCTAGAGTATGTGAAGTATGGAATTACAATACATGGAGTGCAAAGGATATCAGAACAAAAGAAGGAAAGCAGAAGTTAAGCAGGGAAATATTAAAGAGTTAAAGAAAGTGAGAGAATGATATGCATGTGTTGTGTACAAATGGGAAAAATGTTAACGATGTTAGAGAGATATTCGTGTATGTGTGTGAATGCTGGAACCTTTAGTTCTATCTCTTGTGTGTGTCATGTATGCAGATGTGACCCCCTCCTTTGCGTTCTCATGAAAGAATGTAGCTGGGTTGAGAGATCAGTGATAAGCTGGAAGGACACCATGCCAATTTCTGTTTTTTAGACAAAACATTTATAACAAAATGTGCCGGGTTAATTAATCTAATGATAACCAGTGCAATCACAATTATTATTGCATCTGTTTTCCAAACATGGTAAAATGAAGGTTACATTTAACCATGTATTAAACAAATTGAATATCCTTTGATAGTGGAAACAGTGCATTTAAAAAAGGGAAATTAAGTAAAATTAAGTAAAATGTCCTAATTTAAGGACATATATCTCTGAATATATATTAGAATTAGGGTATGATATTGACATTATCACTTGAGCATTAATTTCTGATATGAGTTTAACCTTTTTTTTTAAATAATATAGATAGATTGTAATTGGTTTAGACAACCTTTGGTTGGAAATGAAATCCAGGTTAATAGGGAAATTTGTAAAAATGGGATTAGTTTAGATTAAGATAACAATTTTGTAATTTAACATTTATTGAGTGAAAAAAAAAAGATTAAGATGAGGTTGTTAATTGGAATACAGCTGCCATAATATTAACACAGCCAAGATGGATGGGATACATAGGAAGTTTTTCTACAAAAATGAAATCTAAAGGTCTGATAATAACTTGATGCGCGGTCCATGATGTGAGAGTAATAATAAATAAAATTTAAATATAACAGACCCATCACATCAAGTCCACACACCCTGTTAGGATAGATGCCACCTGCCAATTGTATAGTTTTTGATGTGGCTGAGAGCTTTCTGTTCTGTCATATATGGATTGTTGTTCCTTTTGTTTTTATTTTTGAAATCCAAAGCAGAATGTGTGAATTTTGAAATGATGTGCCCTTTTCCTTGTAAGTGCAGTGGTATAAGCAGAAGAATACTTTGGACTTATAGACATCTCTGCAGGGTATTGTTATCATTTATTATGTTATGACATCAGGAAAATAATGTCAAATGTAAACTAAGGACTTGTGTTATCTAGCTAAAACTAACAACAGAGCAAGCAATGAGAAATATATAATATTGCCAGGAAAAAAAATGTCTTTTTGAAACATGAAACTGGAGTTCTTACACAAACAGTATAATCGAAAACAAGCCATTGTAATACATTTATGCAAGCTGGACCCAGTAATGAAGGGTTCACCCTGATATATCAAAGCTGTAACTTTATGCAAAGGTGCTATTAGACAAAGTTACAGACATTATTTTGGTCAAATATTTAATTTTTAATGGTCCCACATTCTGCGCAGCAAATATACAGCTAACTAAATGTTTGTCTAATGAAAGGTTCAAAATATAAATTTGTTTTATTTGTTTGTGTACAAATCTAACAATGAAAAATGTGTACATTTGAATCCAGCCATCGTATTACCTCTATTGGAGGAGGCTGGAGACAAAGGAAGCCACATGTGTTAAATTGATGACGCAGGAATGAGCTTCTGTGAGCACAGTGCAGGACACACTCCCTGAAGACCCAGATATTTATTTTTTTGTAGATTTGATCCCGGTTTTATACTGAGGATGGCAATACCCTTAGTAAGTATGCAGTTTATCACCCAGAGGGATAATCTGTGTTCAGAGTCATTGGATCCTTTCCCCCTAGCTCAAGAAGCAGAGCTCCATATTTTAGCAAAGCCTGTGAGCTATAAAAAGAGTATATAGTAATATAGGTAGTAGAGAATTAAAGATCTTTTGGTTCCATTTGCAGGGCCAGAAGTTTGTTTTTACTTCGACAGGTAAACCAATAAATTAAATACAAAAACATATTTGGGGGCACACCCTACAATGTGTTTAAATTCAAGATGGTGCTGCTGTAAGACCTACAAACAGTACAAAATATATTACAGCGCACACATTCAAGAATGACATTTACTGCAAACCTAGTTAAAAACACCTGAACATATTAAAAAAAAATACAGGGGTTTGGTCACACTTTATGGTCATATAGTGCTAAGCCCACTTACTGCGACAAAGTATCCCAAATTAGTGGGTCCTACTCTAGTAATAGAATGGAAGATCCTTTTGTCAACCATGGGAGCTTAACTCCTCTATGTGGGAGAACTGAAGGGGATACATCCTATGCACTGGTGGCCACTAAATAAGAGGTAATGAGGAGGTGGAGGGGTGCTCCAACCCAAAAAACCTGGTCAAGGTGTATTACAATATACAAAAACATATTTGGGGGGCACACCGTACAATACGTTTAAATTCAAGATGGTGCTGCTGTAAGACCTACAAACAGTACAAAATATATTACAGCGCACACATTCAAGAATGACATTTCCTGCAAGGCTAGTTAAAAACACCTGAACATATTCAAAAAATACAGGGGTTTGGTCACACTATATGGTCATATAGTGCTAAGCCCACTTACTGCGACAAAGTACCCCGAATTAGTGGGTCCTACTCTAGCAATAGAATGGAAGATCCTTTGTCTCAACCATGGGAGCTGAACTCCTCTATGTGGGAGAACTGAAGGGGATACATCCTATGCACCGGTGGCCACTAAATAAGAGGTAATGAGGAGGGGGAGGGGTGCTCCAGCCCAAAAAAACTGGTCAAGGCCTATTACAATATACAAAAACATATTTGGGGGGCATACCCTACAATGCGTTTAAATTCAAGATGGTGCTGCTGTAAGACCTACAAACAGTACAAAATATATTACAGCGCACACATTCAAGAATGACATTTCCTGCAAGGCTAGTTAAAAACACCTGAACATATTCAAAAAATACGGGGGTTTGGTCACACTATATGGTAAACCAATAAAGCATACCAAGTTAATTGATTGGCTGTTTTCAGACTTCCAGCTTCTTGCTGAGGTAGCCATATTAACTTTTGCATTCATACATGGAAGCAGACCAGGCGACTCTAAAGATGCTACATTTACAGTCCTGGACGCTTACTGGGTATGTGCAACTCACAGATTCCCCCCTAGTTCTGGCCCAGTATAGCTGGGATTAATAATTCAACTTTAAGAACCCCAGAACGAGAAGAACAAGTGGTCCACAGGGGGTGACTTCTTATGAAACAGGACTTTGGAAAAGGTGATCATTTATGTCTGCCAGCCACTCTTTTCCCTCCAGCTTGACACATGGACCATGTCAGTCACAAGCAGTTATGCTACTGCAAAGGCCACAGTAAAAAGTATTATCAGAAGTAGTTTGTAAGTACAAAGTGCAGAATCTACAGAGAGCAATAGAGGAAATAATTTTTATAGGAGAGTCCTTACTAGAAGTTTTGAGGTTTTATTTTTACACTCCCTACTGTCTATAATGTAGCAGAAAAAAGTAGAGTAAGAAACTAGAAAACCTTTGCCTGAATGTTTTCTTATATTTTATCAAGCCCCTAAGGGGATGTTGGACTCTCCCCCTATGGGATTTGGTTTGGGAGTGTGTTACTCACTTGCTTATATTTTGTCTCAGCAGCTGAAGTCCTCCATTTGGATCTCACAGAGAATGTTGCTCATCTTTTAAGGTTTTTGACAAACTCATGTACAGGGGTCCCCGGGTTACAAACAGGTTAGGGACTGTAGGTTTGTTCTTAAGTTGAATTTGTTTGTAAGTCGGAACAGGTACATTTTTTAAGTGTAGCTCCAGCCCAAAAAAATATTTTTAAGCTTTTTGGATAGCATAGGTAAGGGTTAACACCCCTGTAACATTTGTTTTGCTGTGTATGCCCCTGTTCAGAAGATTTCACCTCACTTTCTGTCCCAATGACAATTGGATTTTGAAAATGTTGGGTTGTGGAAACAAGCCTTGGAGATAAAGCATCAGTGGAGGTACCTTTTCCCCATAATAGCTCTTACAGGAGTGAAATTCCCTTCCTAGGGGTAGATTTCCTCTCACTTCCTGTTGTCTCCCTCCGTTTGTAAGTAGGAGTCGTTTGTAAGTCGGATATTTGTAACTAGGGGACCCCCTGCATGTGTTTTCTCCCCAATTCCAGATCTAAAACTAAAGCCAGGATTGTTAAGTGACATTTATATATATATAAGGAAATGTTCAGAGACTCAATACAGCATCTATTTCATGTACAGTTGTGCAAAACTTGAAGGAAAAATCACCTGGATCCACACCAGACACTGCAAAAATGACTAAATTAAAGAAATCTCTGTGTTTGATTTGTTTTCCTCTTGCTATCACAGTCTAGGGTACTTTTTGATTCAATTACTTTAATTGTAAGGGATATATATATATATAATGTGATTTGAAAAGTAGTTTAGCCATGTTGAAGTCATATTTGTCTTTTGTACGTCTTCCATTTTATTGTCTGTGTTTACATATGATAAGTCAGCATGCCAACAATTATGCTAGAAGGCCATTCTGGCCATATATGTGTCAGACCGGCTGCCATACACACGGGCGGTGTGTAGTAGGCTTTACTGTCCTGGCATTTAAAGGACCTCATGGAATGTGTTAGGCTGTCAGTACATCAGGACTGATCAACTTTTAAATATATATACCATAGTTTGTAGACGCTATAACTTTCACACAAACCAATAATTATACAATTAAAGGGATTTTTTTTATCAGATTTTTTTTTTTTGCAGAATACATTTTGGCTGAAATTCACAAAGAAATTTGATTTTATTAGACAGATAACAGATAGTAGAAAATATTGTTTTTTTTTCAAAATTGTCAGGCTTTTCTCATTTAAATAGAAAAAATGAAAACCCAGTGGTGACAAAATGAAAAACTCTGAAAGGGGAATTGGCGCTGTTCACAAATTAAATTATTACTATATACCTCACCATGAGAAAATGTATGTGCATTAAAGTGCATCAACAAACATAGTGAAAGTGCAGTGAGAAAGACTAGTTAAAATATATGTGTCATATAAAATATTGGATGTACAAATTACCAAAGTAATGTGTAAAATGAAATTAAAAGCTCATAAAAGTGAAGCTAAAACATCAATTATCCCCATTAAAAATCCCCTTAGTAAATGTTCAAAGAAATGTGACATCTAAAAATGACAGAAAAAAATCCTCTGATAGTGGCTAAAAAGTCCCAAAAGTAATATACAACAAAAAAAAGAATATATCAAAAAAGTATATGAATTATATAGTGAAAGTTATATGTGGTAGTACTCCGTGCATCCAAATACAAAAAAAAAAAAAAAAAAATTTATATTGTCCAATAAAAATTGTCCTATGAATGTGAAGGAAATCCCTGTGAGCAGATGGTATATGCATCCAAATGATCCCAAACAGGTTTGCTGTATGCGGTTAATTAACCTTCATTGGTTGGACCCCCACTTGTCCCCTCACTCACCGGAACACCCAACCCCTGCAGGGGTAATGGGCAAGTGTATATCGATCCAGTAGCCGGAATCCTGAATGATCGATGTCCCTCTATCCGACTCTGTGGTCTCCTTTCCCCTTCTATCACCGTTGTCCTTTTAATAGTATCCACCGGAAAGTGTCCATATATATTGAGAAGAGAGGAGCCTCATAGCATAAATCCAAAAAATTTATTAAAACAATACAGCTTACAAAATAAAATAAAACTGAGAGCTGACAGTGCTCCACTGGCTGGCTGCAGGCCGATGGGCGCAACAATCGAGTGGTAGCGGCATGCGTTCCACAGCCCGTCTACCAAAAACCGGAAGCATAACACAAAGACAGATGCTAGAGCAACATATGCATACCGCGTGACCATGCCTTACGCGTTCCGTCATCAAGACGCCATCTGAGGCGCGGCCATCTTGGTACACCATATATCCTGATATACTACAAGGAGGCGCCCTGTGATATCCAATCGAAAAGGACTGGTGTGATGTGCACACCCACCCAGCGGGGAATTGATAGGTAAACACTATCAGGGTAAAAAATATAGGCAAAAAAGGATGCCTAGCACCCCCTGGTGGAGAAATAGTAAAAAATAGTAAAAAGTAAAAATGTCATGACACGGCGCCTCCGTATAATCATTATAACAGCAACAGGATGAACTGAATATCCCAGCTGGCGAAAAACATGTAAACAAACCCTTTCAAATGTAAATGAGCAAACATATAGAAGGGAGAACAAGGTTAAAAACTATATATAAAATATATTAAATGCAAAACAAATTTTAAAAAATATATTACATTTAAAAAATTAATTAATAGCAATGGTAAGTATGAATTAGACCAAAGGGCAAAAACCACCCAGGACTAACAACACAAAATGTGTATATATATATATATATATCCACATCCTTGCAGTCATATATGGGTAATAAAGATGAGCCATATACTAATATTTCCAAATCTTAAAGATGGAAGGATAAATACATCAAAATCACATATGATAAAAGTCACATATGATAAAATAACATATGATAAAAATATATCATATGATAAAATGGGGTGGATATGTCATATCATCTTGAAAAATTGAGTGTGTATAAACCCTGTATATAAAAAAGAGAACCGACATTTGTGTTAGTGTATTGGTGTTCGGAAAAATCTGAAGAACACTATGTAGGACTGAGAAGAAAGCTCACATATGACATGTGGCAGCTATAATAATATGTCCCATAACGCTCTGTATTTCTCTGAAAACTTACAAACAAAAAAAAAAAGAAGAAAAATCATTGACCTTTCTTTGCATGTGTACACACACACACACACACGTGTTTGAATTCAAAGATACATTTAAAAACCAGGAATATGAATACAAGATTATTTATTTGTGGCATTTATGGCATCTATAAAAACCCTTCATACCTGAAAACAATTTAATGTTTCTCGGGGGGTCAATCACATCATGGACGAGGTAATTACTGAGGGTGGGTGCCCTCCTATAAATAAAGCGAGGCTTTTTGGTAAGAATTTTCCCTAGAGTTCTATCAGATTTTAAAATGTGCCAGTATTTCCTCACTATATGCTCTATATATTCCGATATTAATTATTAAAACCAGTGATAAAAGCTATATCCCCTGGAGAATTCTTATTAGTATTGTTACTTCTTGTTGCTAGTAGGGAATCTTGGTCCAGGTTTTGTATCTCCTTTTTTAATTTCAATAAAGTTTCAGTATGGTAACCTTTATCCACAAACTTATTAATCAGCATGTCAGCTTGATTCTGGTAGTCCTCGATATTCTGACAAATCCTCCTTATTCTCAACAGCTGTCCTTTGGGGATGTTTTCTTTCCACTTGGGGTGGTGACAGCTGGAGATGGGTATATACCCATTTCGATCCTTGGTTTTAAAATAAGTTTTCGTAAACAACTCTTCACCCTCTTTGTAGATCTGTAGATCCAAATAATCTATCACATTATAATCAGATTTATAGATGCCATAAATGTTTGGCCTGCCGGGTTAGCAAGAAGCAACCGAAAAAGAGATCCTCATTTTATTCCAGGAGAGGCATTGAATATGATATCAGAGAATTAATCACCTGCAATACTACCCATGTGACTTACGTTATCGAATGTCCATGCCGACTGCAATAAGTAGGTAGAACTACCAGACCCCTATGTGTGCGCATTAGATAGCACATCAATAATATTAAGAAAGGGTTTGTTTACATGTTTTTCGCCAGCTGGGATATTCAGTTCATCCTTTTGCTGTTATAATGATTATACGGAGGCGCCTTGTCATGACATTTTTACTTATCCCCACCAGGGGGTGCTAGGCGTCCTTTTTTGCCTATATTTTTTACCCTGATAGTGTTTACCTATCAATTCCCCGCTGGGTGGGTGTGCACATCACACCAGTCCTTTTCGATTGGATATCGCGGCGCCTCTTTGTAGTTTATTAGGACGTATGGTGTACCAAGATGGCCGCGCCTCAGATGACGTCTTGATGACGAGACGCGTAAGGCGTGGTCACGTGGTACGCATATGTAGCTCTAGCATCTGTCTTTGTGTTAGGCTTCCGGTTTTTGGTAGACGGGCTGTGGAACGCACGCCGCTACCACTCGATTGTTGCGGCCATCGGCCTGCAGCCAGCCAGCGGAGCACTGTTAGCTCTCAGTTTTATTTTATTTTGTAAGCTGTATTGTTTTAATAAATTTTTTGGATTTACGCTATGAGGCTCCTCTCTTCTCAATATATATGGACACTTTCCGGTGGATACTATTAAAAGGATATAGAAGGT
The DNA here is from genome assembly GCF_042186555.1 of Aquarana catesbeiana. Lineage (NCBI taxonomy): Eukaryota > Metazoa > Chordata > Amphibia > Anura > Ranidae > Aquarana > Aquarana catesbeiana. Next base: position 772,112,563 of record NC_133324.1, read on the forward strand.
GATAGAAGGGGAAAGGAGACCACAGAGTCGGATAGAGGGACATCGATCGTTCAGGATTCCGGCTACTGGATCAATATACACTTGCCCATTACCCCTGCAGGGTTTGGGCGTTCTGGTGAGTGAGGGGACAAGTGGGGGTCCAACCAAAGAAGGTTAATATCAGCTACAGCAAACCTGTTTGGGATCATTTGGATGCATATACCATCTGCTCACAGGGATTTCCTTCACATTCATAGGACAATTTTTATTGGACAATATAAAAATTTTTTTTTTTTGTATTTGGATGCACGGAGTATTACCACATATAACTTTCACTATATAATTCATATACTTTTTGATATATTCTTTTTTTTTGTTGTATATTACTGTTGGGACTTTTTAGCCACTATCAGAGGATTTTTTTCTGTCATTTTTAGATGTCACATTTCTTTGAATATTTACTAAGGGGATTTTTAATGGGGATAATTGATGTTTTAGCTTCACTTTTATGAGCTTTTAATTTCATTTTACACATTACTTTGGTAATTTGTACATCCAATATTTTATATGACACATATATTTTAACTAGTCTTTCTCACTGCACTTTCACTATGTTTGTTGATGCACTTTAATGCACATAAATTTTCTCATCGTGAGGTATATAGTAATAATTTAATTTGTGAACAGCGCCAATTCCCCTTTCAGAGTTTTTCAGTATTTGGACTTCACCTTGGTGTTTTCCTTTTTTTGGGGGGCTGCAGTTCGTGATTGATGTTGGTCCTAAGCGCGGAATATTTGAATTTACAGTGGTGACAAAATACCACCTAAAGAAAGCTCTATTTGTGTTAAGGTAATTATATAGATTTAAATTACGTACAGTGTTGCATGACGAGGCAATTGCCAGTTATAATAGAACAGTGCTGAATAGCAATAAATGTCCTGGTCAAGTGATTAAACAGATAAAAAATGCAAAATATGTATGTACTGCAGAGATGTTTATATATATATATATATATATATATATATATATATATATATATATATATATATATATATAATTTTTTTTTTTCTGACATGCACTTTTTTGGCTGAACAGATTATAAGAACTTTGCTTATCTTTTGTATCTGACCTAAATTAGAACGTACAGATTCATAAAATAAAAATTGCTGAGTACTATTTTTGGTACACATTGGCTAGGAACAAGCAATACATTTTGATAATTATGACAGATTAAAAAATGTGTATTTATGGATTTTCATACATTTATTTATAATATGTCATTCTCATCTAACTACTGACATATCCAAAACAAGATTTTAGCAATTTTAGGAATGCAATATGTTTTACGGTTCAATTTGCTTATCTCTAATATTGACTGCGTGGTGCCTGCATAGGGACTTCATCAAATTAATGCCTATGGAGACCAAATACTTTGCTTATATTTTTTCAGTTTATAAAAGCATGCACATTGATGTTGACATAGCCTACTATGCTGTATACTTTAAAAAGGCGTTTTGTGATCTAAAATGTCTGTAGAACAATCAGAAACTTCTTTTAATGTTTCTATTGTAGTATAAAAGAGTGAAATGTAGAGTCTGATAAGTTGTTAAGGGGATCAAGACCAGATAATCTCTTGTCTATCATGAGGCCCAGTGGAATGCAAATGGGTTTACATAACTAAAGATTCATGAATTTTGAAAAATATGTTTTGCTGGTAAGGTGCCCATTCTGGTCTTGCAATGTACCAAGTTCAAATGTTCAATAATCCAACTGATACTGTATATTCATCAATCCTCAATTATTTTTGTAGAAACTTTAGTTCTACTAAATTTACCAACTAAGCACTCCAAGTTGTTATCAGTCTGGGGAAATTAAGGCCCAATCACCACCAATACCAGAAGAATGGGAATTTCTCTCAGGTATGCATTTCCAGTATTGGGGTTGCCAACAGGATGCTCTGTCTTACTGGACGTCTTACAGGACGTCGTTAAAGAAGGTGGGGGCTTTCACAAAATTCATTTGCTTATATTTCTTCCTCTTCCTATGCCATCCTGTTGAGTTTATAAAAAAACTACAGTTTACTTAGTTACATTGTTACATAGTTAGTCTGGCTAAAAAAGACCATTTAGTTCAACAAATAAAAGGGAAGAAAATTATACAATCCTATATACACAATCCTATCCCTACAGTTGATCCAGAGGAAGGCAAAAAACCTCAGCAAAGAATGATCCAATTTGCTTCAGCAGGAGAAAAAATTCCTTCCTGATCCCCCAAGAGGCAATTGGATAATCCCTGGAACTTTACCTGTAAATGTTAGTATCCCGTTATAATATATATATATATATATATATATATATATATATATAGAGAGAGAGAGAGAGAGAGAGAGAGAGAGAGAGAGAGAGAGAGAGAGAGAGAGAGAGAGAGAGAGAGAGAGAGAGAGAGAGAGAGAGAGAGTTCAGGCCTTTTTTAAAGCAATCTACGGACCTGGAAAGAACCACCTTTTGAGGGAGTCTTTTCCACATTTTCACAGCTCAGACTGTGAAGAAACCTTTACATATTTAGAAATTAAATCTCTTTTCCTCCAGACGTAAAGCATGCCCCCTTGCCTTCTGTGATAACCCTAAAGTGAATAACTCAACACCAAGTTCACTATATGGACCCCTTATGTATTTATTCATGTTGATAATATCCCCCTTAATCTCCTCTTCTTAAGAGAGAACAAATTCAGTTCAGCTAATTGTTCCTCATAGCTGAGCTCCTCCAAGCCTCTTATCATTTTGGTTGCCCTTCTCTGCACTTTCTCCAGTTCCCCAATATCCTTTTTGTGAACTGGTGCCCAAAACTGAACTGTACCTTCAGTGTCACTTACAATTCTACTTCCTCCTCTCCTCTTCCCTTCTCTGCTGGGGTCCCCCAAGGTTGTGTTCTTGGACCTCTCTTTTTTTCAGTCTACACCTCTTCCTTGGGATAGCTTCACACAGCTTTCAATATCTTTTCTACACTGAAGACACCCAAATCTATCTCTCCTTCCCTCAACTCACTCCATCAGTCTCCTCACAGGTCACAAACTTACTAACAGACATATCTGTCTGGATGTCACACTTATTTTCTCAAACTCAACTTGTCCAAAACCGAGCTCATAATATTTTCTCCCACAAATGCCTCTTCCCCAGACTTCTCTATCAAGAGCAATGGCACAACCATCCACCAATCCCCACATGCCAGAGTGCTAGGTGTTATCTGGACACTAAACTCTCTTTTCCGCCCAACATCCAATCCCTTTACAAAGCTTGCTGCCTGAACCTCCCCAACATCTCCAAACTACGTCCCTTCCTAACCAATGAAACCACAAAGCTCCTGATTCACTCCCTGGTCATCTCTCACCTCGACTACTGCAACTCCCTCCTCATTGGCTTACCCTTAAATAGACTACCCCCCTTTAGGCCATCATGAATGCTGCTGCTAGACTCATCCACATTACAAACCACTCAGCGTCTGCTGTCCCTCTCTGCCAATCCCTCCACTGGCTGCCACTCACCCAACAAATTAATTTCAAAATACTAATAACTTACAAAGCCATCCACAACTCTTCCCCCAGCTACATCACTAGCCTAGTCTCAAAATACCAACCTAATCATCCTTCTTTCCTCCAAACACCTCCTACTTTCTAGCTCCCTTATCACCTCCTACCATATTCGCCTCCAGGACTTTTCCCGAGCCTCGCCCATCCTCTGGAAGACCCTACCCAAATCTGTCAGACTATCTCCAAATCTATCTACTTTTAGGCAATCCCTGAAAACTTTTCTCTCCAGATAAGCCTATCCTGCCTCCACGTAACAACTGTTCTTTTATTTTCTTCATCAGCTCATCCCCCCACAGTTATTACCCTTTCGTAGATTGTAAGCTCTAACAAGCAGGGCCCTCTGATTCTTCCTGTATTGAATTGTATTGTAATTGTAATGTCTGCTCGAATGTTGTAAAGCTTTGCGCAAACTGTTGACGCTAAATCCTGTATAAAAATAATAATATTTCAGATAAGGTCTTACTAATGATTTGTACACTTGTACCCATGAACCTGGTCTGAGCCAGATCTTGGTGTAGATAAACCAAATCACTAATTTCTCTTAATAAGGACACTGCATAAAGAAAAACGCATATAACTAAAACTGGTCAGTCCCCAAGAAAAAGGCTCTTGTCTATGAAGCAGTCCAATAAAAGGGAAAACTACTTTAGCATGTTTCCTCCAGACCTGTCTGCATTTAAAGAAATACCGTATATAAATGTGATAAATTCTACTGGGATTAGTCATTATAAATTAGGATCTGTACTGTCCAAGCTCAGCACTATGCTGACATTTAATTCTGTGCAGATTTCTGCTATAGAACAAAGACACTTAAGTAGGAAAGGAAATAGCTGAAACGGAAACATATGCACATCCAAAAAATATCAATAACTAATTTATTTTATAAACTGTCCCGTTAACATGAATCTATGTTATCACTTTGTGTTTAGCATTTGTTGAAGAAAATCATGAAAACTATTTCAGAAATATTAAAAGGAGATATTTCATTTTACCAATATGGTGCTTGTAAGCAGGAGAACAAAGGTTTGAGAAACATGAACAGCAGCTACTGACTGAAAGACCACATGTTGCCATGACTCCAGGAATACACTATTGTGTTCTGTTATTACTGCACTCCAGTTCTTCACATATAATGCTTACCCCGCTTCTTCTTTTTTTTTTTTTCTAACTTTGTAGTTTGCATAGTTACATATTAAATAGTACAGTGCTAAATAAACAAAAATAATACAAAAAGATTGTACATAAATAATGTATCAAGCAAGAAAATAAATAAAATCCAATGGTGAATAATCAGAAAATTTCCACCGCCTACTCAAGAGATGGAAAAAAAAAAATCATACACAAAATATCAATCACAATGTACATATAACAAAATTGGTTCAAGTCCAATAGTGAATAATCGGAAAATTTCCTCCACCACAAGCCCTTCACTGTCCTCAGTAAACACACTTACCTAAAGTGCATACTTTTCCTTTTACAGATTAAGCAGTTTGTGTATTAGAAGACCAGGTGGTATTCCCCCAGGCTTTCCCTCTAAACACTGCTCCTTTCTCCTCCAGCTTCTTAATCAGATATAAATACAACCCTCATAATCTAATAACGTAAGGTAATTTTTTATTAAAAAAAAAATATATATTCTCATAATTTTTTTTTACAATAATGGGCTTGTAGTATTAGCACAATCCATCCAGACATGCAGGAATGACAAAAAACCCAAGGGAACTGCCAGTAGCTGGCCGCCCAGACCTCTGCAGCTTTCCCAGCAAGAAAACACAGAGACACCCCTACGCATTTCCTCCTTAAATTACTTTTTCAAGGGAGATCAGTGTGCACATTTATATACTGCAGAAATTAAAGTTAAGACCTTTGGAACCTGGAGTATTTCATGGTGCTTCTTATAGTCAACTTCAAATGTTATTTATTAATAAATTCATATTAACATTTTCACTTCTGGGATTACTTTCAAATTGAGTATTACCAAACTGGAGCTATTTTGAATATACTGTTAACAGTACTTAACTGATGCTTTATCCACTTGCCGACCGCCCCATGTACATATACTGCGAGGAGGCAGCTCTCCTGTGCTAAATCATGTACCTGTACGTGATTTCGCTTTTCCGGATATGCGGTGACCAGCGGTTCCAGTGGACCCAATGTCTGCCGGGACCCGCTGATCATTCCCGAGAGAGGAAGAGCGGCGGTCTGCCTATGTAAACAAGGCAGATCGCCATTCTCTGGCAAGGGAAGACAGAGCAGAAACACAGATCTCTGTCTTCCCACAGTTAAATCATCCCCCACACAGTTCCCAGGGACACATTTAACTCTTTGATAACCCCTGATGTTATACCCTTCCCTGCCAGTGTCATTAGTACAGTGACAGTGCATATTTTTTAGCACTATATTAGTGCCGCTGGTCCCCAAAAAAGTGTCACTTAGTGTCTGATTTGTCGTAGTCACGCTATAATTCGCTGATCAGTGCCATTACTAGTAAAAAAATTTTAATAAATAAAAATTCCATAGAAATATCCCATAGTTTGTAGATGCTATAACTTTTGCGCAAACCAATCAAGATACGCTTATTGGGATTTTTATTGAATGTGTTTATAGCAGAACGTAAAAAATCTTGTTTTGTTTATAGTGCAAAAAATAAAGAGTGCAGAGGTGATCAAATACCACCAAAAAAAGCTCTATTTGTAGAAAAAAAAAGGTCATCAATTGTTTTTTTTGTGTACAGTATTGCAGTACCATGTAATTGTCAGTTAAAGTAAGGCATTGCCATATTGCAAAAAACCTTCTGGAGCTGAAGTCATTAAAGCTTAAGCAGTCCCTAATCTCATGGTCTACAAATATACCTTGTTGTATTGTAAGATCCTTCTGACATTTTCTGTATTGTTTTTGCATTTATGCCATGTAACCTCTGTTCTGTCTTTAACGACTTCAGCTCCAGAAGGTTTACCCCCTTCATGACCAGGCCATTTTTTGCGATACAGCACTGTGTTATTTCACCTGACAATTCTGCGGTCGAGTGACGCTTTGGAGTGTAGGTAGTCAAAGTTCTACCCCACCACTGGTCAAAGTCTGGGGCTCCTAGGAACTATGGTTCTGGAGATACGGGGCTCCATGTGCATCCTGTCAAAAGCTACATACAGTGCGGCCAGTTTAAATACAAGCTGGCACACTCTGTTTGCAGAGGATGATCTCACAGGGACTCTCACTTCTTGTCGGAGGCATTGAGCTCAATGGACAGCTTGGAACCTTGGACCGATGGTAAAGTACCATTGGTCCCAGCTGTCCAATAAAAATGCTGCAGTGGAGGCACAACACTCACTGCAGTGTCATAGAAGGGGGCATGTGTCTAAAAGACACATACTCCCTTTGAACCCAGCCCTCTTAACTACAAGGAAAAAACATGGGTTTATGGGTATAAGAATGAGAATCTTCTGCTGCTGAAAAGGTACTGTTTTAATCAAGCTAAATCATATATTATTATCCTATATGTTATAACATAATGATTGATTATTTATCTATTTACTGTTAAATTACCGGTTTGAAGTTATAACTTCAAGCTTCAGTAATTTGTCCGTTAAGCCACCTGCTTGAGTACAGTTTTTGAAAATATAGTAAAGTACCTCAAAAACAATATATAATAATCATTTGTATATTACTTACTTATGGTAATTAACCCCTTGCCATCTAGGCCAATTCTGACACGTCTCTCCTACATGTGAAATCATAATTTTTTTGCTAGAAAACTACTCAGAACCCCCAAACATTAAATATATTGTTTTAGAAAATACATAAGGGAATAAAATGGAGGTTGTTGCAACTTTTTATGTTACACTGTATTTGCGCAGCAATTTTGCAAACGCTTTTTTTTTTGGGAAAAAAACTGTTTCATGAATAAATAAATAATAAATAATAAAATAAAAAAACACTAAAGTTAGCCTGATTTTTTGTAAGGCTACATGTTTAGAGTTACAGAGGAGGTCTAGTGCTAGAATTATTGCTCTCGCTCTAACATTTGCGGTGTATGTAACTTGTGTGTATCTGGCTCTGATACTAGCCAGTGCCTCACCAGCCGCCTGTCCCTGGTTCATAGAGAGTTCAGTGCTGCTACCCATACATTCTATTATTAACCGTTTGGCGACCAGTGCACGACGTCAGCACAATGGCACGGCTGCGCAAATGAGCGTACCCTTTAAGAGGCGGCATTGTGGGCACGCGGCGCTGCGTGCTCCATGACCATGCCCACCAGTGTCCCGCAATTGTGTCACAGAGTGGCAGAACGGGGAGATGCCTATGTAAACAAGGCATTTCTCCGTTCTGCCTAGTGACATGACAGAGATCTACTGCTCCCTGTCATCAGGAGCAGTGATCGCTGTCATGTCCTAGGTAGCCCACCCCCCCCACAGGTAGAATCACTCCCTAGGACACACTTAACCCCTTGATTGCCCCCTAGTGTTTAACCCCTTTCCTGCCAGTGTCATTTATACAGTAATCAGAGCATTTTTATAGCACTGATCGCTGTATAAATGACAATGGTCCCAAAATAGTGTAAAAAATGTCCGATGTATCTGCCATAATGTGGCAGTCACAATAAAGATCACAGATCGCTGCCATTACTAATACAAAAATAATAATAAAAATGCCATAAATCTATCCCCTATTTTGTAGACGCTATAACTTTTGTGCAAACCAATCAATATACGCCTATTGCAATTTTTTTATCAAAAATATGTAGAAGAATACATATAAACTAATCTGAGGAAAAAATTATTTTTTTTATATATTTTTTGTGAGTATTTACTATAGCAAAAAGTAGAGCAAAATTGGATTGAAAGAGAAAACAGCAAGGACCTCTCCAATTGGGTCCTGCCTCTTTTGGGGATATTAGGACTATTAGGCCCCTTTCACACTGGGGCGGTTTGCAGGCGTTATTGCGCTAAAAATAGCGCCTGCAAACCGCCCCTAAACAGCCTCCACTGTTTGTTCAGTGTGAAAGCCCGAGGGCTTTCACACTTAAGCGGTGCGCTGGCAGGAGAAGAAAAAATCTCCTGTCAGCCGCATCTTTGGAGCGGTAAAGGAGCGGTGTATTCACCGCTCCTAAACCGCTCCTGCCCATTGAAATCAATGGGACAGCGTGGCTATACCGCGGTAATACCGCGGCTATAGCCGCGCTATACGAGGGGTTTTAACCCTTTCTCAGCCGCCAGCGGGGGGTTAAAACCGCACCGCTAGCGGCCGAATACCGCGGTAAAACAGCGCTAAAAATAGCGCTGTTTTACTGCCGACGCCCCCTATCGCCCCAGTGTGAAAGGGACCTTACGGTACCAGAGGGATGTAGACAAAGATATTTTAAAAATTTTTTTGTTTTATTCAAAAATAAGATATTAAAAAGTCTCATAAAGGACACAATACATAGACCATAACATATTAACACAATCACAGATCAATTGTTTCAGCAATGTTGACAATCAAATTGTAAAGATAATGCCCACATAGACACATGGAGGCAGGTTATATGATACTTGCAGACGTGACCTCTACAGTTTCGCGGTCACAGCCACTTCTTCAGGAGGCGTCTATTAGTACATATTCTACAAAATGAAAAGAGTATAATATCAACATTACAATCAGGAAGACATATGTAACATGGGAAACACACAGTTGATAATGGAGAGGGTAATTTTGATTCAAAGTTGCACTCACCAACCTATACCCACAGAAAGTTTGGAGCGATACTGTGAGACGTCCTCAACAGGCGTTCCCCCGGGGGCGGGCCAGAGAGGCAATTAAGGTGATACTATGTGTAAAGAAAGGTATAAAAAGGTATAAAAAATTATAAGCTGAGGGTTCTACTAAATAAGAGAACCACCCGAGTGTGTAAGGTCAGGGTAAGGAGTGGTGGGGAAGAGGAAAGAAGAGGGGGAGGGGGGGAGAGAGGAGGAGGAAAAGATGTGGAGAGGAGAAGGGGGGGAAAAAAGGGGAAGAAAAAAAGGGGGGGGGAGGGGAAGGAGGGAAGGGAGGGAAAGGAATGGGGGGGAAGAAGAGGGAGAAAAAAAAAAGGAGGGGGGGAGAGGAGAGGAAAGAAAACCTACCACCTGACCAAGGTGAAGTACATGAAAGAACTTGAGAAAGCGGAGGGTTTAGGTATCAAATAGATATACCCACCGTTGCTGTACAATTAAAAGCTAAACTCGATGGCAGTTAACACCCAGAGTAAGGCTCGATTCACACCTATGCATGTTGCTTTTGAGCGTTTTTGGAGCTTTTTTTTTCATGCTTGGCACGTTTTTGAGCAGCATTTTTGTAGCGTTTTTGTAGCGTTTTTGCGGCGTTTTTGCCGCGATTTGCGTTTTGCGTTTTTTTTTTTTTTTTCATTTTTTTTTGCAGTCTTAAAAAAAATTACAAAAAAAACCGGCAAAAACGCACCAAAAATGCATCAAAAACGCTGCAAAAACGGTGCACTTGTGTTTTTGATGCTTGTCCATTGAAATCCATTACATGCAAAACGCTGCTTTTTGCATGAAAAAAAGTCCCCGACCCTTTCCAAAAACGCAGAGATACAAAAAAGCATTGATGTGAACATGTTCCATAGGAACCCATGTTAAAAAATTCCCATGCATTTCTGCAAAATGCAAAATGCATCAAAAAACGCGCTAGTGTGAATGGAGCCTTAGTAAGTGGTGGAATTATAGTGGCCGTAAAGGCCAAACCGCAATGCCACGGGGAGCCACTGGGGAGGAATGGAGAGATAAATAAAAGATATTTATTATAAAATGATGTCACTTTGCTGAGAATATCTACCAAAGGGAGAGACGCTTGCAAAGAGAAAGAGAGATGGTACAGGGTAATATAGTAGTATCCCCCACCCTCCAAAGGACATGTGGCCGGTACTTACAAATCTCCGAGCGGTGCTAGTAGACTACTGGATGTGTGCCTCTCTTAGCTTGCAAATGAATCTGGCATCTTAAATGCCTCCAACCCGGAAGTTAGGCAGCGCTGAGGACAACAGCTGCCATCTCTTCCGGGTCTGATCCCCCTCTGCTGCGCATGTGCAAGGAACCATTCAGCGCAGGCACACAGCTCCACAGTGGTTGACACCGCAGCGTCAATCAGGAGAAGCATCAGCTAGGCTCCATTGAGCCCCACCCACTGCCGGAGGGTCACAAACCCTCCGTACGGGGGAGAATTAACTCCTCACATCACTCCAGGAGGAAAGCAAGTGCAAATATATGTAATCCGATTGGTAAACAAAATTTAACATTGAATAAACCTGGGGCAGGAATGGCAGATCACTGGCAACGGGGAAGGACTTAGCCCATGGCCAGGGATGTGCAACACTCAGCCCAATACAAAGGACAACAACAATCAATATACATGACCCCCTTTCCCCCTTCTTTTTTCCCCAAGGCCACTCTCCTAACTTACCTTTTACATGCTTTAATTTCTTTTGTTACTTGTCTTGTAGTAGCCAATTTAAAATTTCTGGACTGAGTCTCGTTTACCCTCAGTTAGGGCTTCGCCCTGGTGTTCTGCAGATTCTAGGCAATGGATGTTCTGGGCACAGCTTGGGGGGATTTTATGTCCCCTATACAAGCAGGCTGTTTAGCTAATCAACAGTCAGAGGATGAAACCAAAACGTTTCTAGATAGGATGTTCAATCTTTTAAAGAAAAAATCTCATCTGTACTGGCACATTCAATATTTTGAATCGTACATTACAGAAAAAGTTTGTCCCCTCGGGCTCCGAATTCAAATGTTCCCCACCATTAAGGACCCAACCCTGGACTTTAGGAAGTCCTGGGAAAACACTCTAACCAACTGCAGTATAGAACTTATGGAAAAACTCACCACCCAGTATCGTACAGATATGACGATCCTGGATGGCGAAATTGATAGACTGCTCAACCAATTTCCTAACATTAAAGATTCTACCTCCTTCACAAGCAAGTGGAAGGAGGTACGAGATAAAGTTGAAAATCTTAACAAGGATATCATTACTAAAAAACAAAGGACATTTTTCCAGGATAAATTGGCATTTTCAGAGGGTTATGCGTACAAGTGGTCCGGGAAATCATTTCCCAGAAAAAATAAGAATTATAATCGGCAATTTCCAATTCTGACAGCAACAGACTGTACGGAATCTGACTCATCTATATCCTCTCTATCTTCACAGGTCACTACAGGTCCCACTATGTCACGAGCACCAAGTGTCCCCCGTAAAAGGTCCCTCATAGGTGATAATTCCACCACCAAACACCCCAAAAAAGGCAAACAACATGGTAAAGCACTAAAAACACCACAAACACCAAGGCCGGGTGGACAGACCCCTCCCGAGGGTTCTCTCCACCCCACCTTACACAACATTATCCCGAAACTTTTACAACCCAACATACAGACACTTCTATCACAACCCGATTTTTTAGTACAGGCAACTCCAGAACCCACCAGACAAGGGAATCTGGACACGTTTGTGCAAAAGTCTCCGGTTCCAAGCACGTCTCACAATTAGTCACACCAAATGATGGAGAAAATCCTCATTCCCTCAACATAATTAACTTAACATCTTATCAATTGACTCCAGAGGAAGAACAGGTCCTCCAATTGGGTTTGGGCTTCTGCCCCTCGGAGCCAATTGATATTTATGAGACAATCAAAGATCTCTATCTTTTTGCTAGAAAATGAACCTTCAACTACATGTTTAATCCAGATCGAAAACGCGTTAACCTGGAAAAACAACTAGCTGAAAAAAACAAAAATTTTACCATAGTGGAGTCTAGAGCATTACGGGACCTTATGCTACTTTTTGATGAAGGAGAGGTCGAGTCGAATGCTTCAGATGGCATTTCCGACTCTCTCCCCTTCAGTCAAATGGATACTATTCTTAATCCCCGACACCCTAATCCTAAGCCTACTTTAAAAATGAAATCTAGAGCTTTCCCTGACCTAATGACATGCCCATCTATATGGGCCTTTCTACATGAATGCATTCTGTCCCTCAAAAAAGAGCGATGGCAAACACTACCTTCTAACTTGACCCAGCAACAGTTTCGGGCAGTTACTAAACTTCAAAAAAATTCTGATCCTGTCATAAAGCAATCTGACAAGGGCGGTAACTTAGTGCTGACGACTCATCACCAATATCAAACCATGTGTCTTAAGATCCTCTCCAATTCTAATTGGTACTCACTTATTGAGAATACTTTTATCCAGAAAACCATTGATGAATTTAGGGGACTCATCGGGGGGGCCTTCTTAGAGGGCCTCATCGATGAGGACACCTATAAATTCATTAATGTACAATACCCGCGCACTCCGACGTTTTATGCACTACCCAAAACTCACAAGAACCTTTCTGTACCTCCTGGCCGACCTATCGTCTCAGGCAAAGGTTCACTAACAGAAAACGCAAGCAAGTTGGTTGATACTTTTCTATTACCCCACGTATTGAGATTGCCATCCTATATTAGGGACACTACTGACCTTCTAAAACACATTGAGGGAGTCCAGGTCCCTCCGGACGCCCTCCTCGTGGCTGTTGATGTTGAGGCTTTGTACTCAAGCATCCCCCATGAGCAGGGCATCCGGATGACTGGCTCCTTCCTCATGGAACAGGACCATCACACTTGGCCTACTAATACCTTTATTCTAAAACTTTTAGAATTCATTCTGACTAAAAATTACTTTTTGTTTATGGACCAATTGTATCTCCAAACCCAAGGCGTTGCAATGGGCACGTCTTGTGCCCCTTCTTACGCTAATTTATATTTGGGTGGCTGGGAGTGGGCTGACTTTGGTGATGACCTAATGGAGCCCTTTTTGAATCATGTCTTGGGCTGGTTTAGGTTTATTGATGACCTATTAGTAATCTGGACAGGCACAGAGCAATACTTACAAGCTTTTATTGAAAGGCTAAACATTAACCCTTTCAATCTTCACTTCACTTTTACATACAACATTCAGAGCATCTCTTTTTTAGATGTACAGATCATCAAAAATTCTACTGGACAATTAACCACAGACTTATACCGCAAACAGCGGGCAACACTCTGTTGCATGCTACCAGCTGATATCCCCGTCCTCTGGTTTGCAGTATCCCTTATGCACAGTACCTGAGACTAAGAAGGAACTGCACAGAGGACGGGGACTTTCATAGACAAGCAAATGCTCTACGCACACGACTCTTGGCTAGAGGCTATAACTGTACTATTCTGAGGAAAGCCTTTAATAAGGCTTTAGCTCTTGACCGACAAACACTACTGTTCGGCCCTCCACGTCCAAAACAACCTTACATGACTAAAATCATCACCAAATTCTCCACCCACCACCACCAGTTGCGTAATATATTATCAAACCACTAGCACATCTTGACCGACCACCACACGCTTAGAAAATACATTAAATCAACCCCTGATTTGGTCTTCAGGAGGGCCACCTCTTTGAGGGACAGACTCACTCATAGTCACTACAAGATCCCCCTTTCTGGCCCAAAAGAACCCAGGGGCACTTTTAAGTGTGGCAATTGTCCACACTGCCCCTGGATCCAAGAGGGACAACAATTTCTACTCCCAAATGGAGAGATGTTCTTCCCAAAACATTCAGCCCATTGTGGCACACGTGGTGTAATATATCTGATGACCTGCGCTTGCAGCGCTTTTTATGTGGGAAAGACAATTAGAGAGCTAGGGCAGAGACTGGGTGACCATTTATATGCCTCTACTAATGGCAAGCTCACTACGGTGGGCCGCCATATTGGCATTCACCACCGCTTCAATCTGGATTATATCAGATTTACTGTTCTAGAAGTGGTTCCTGAGGATCTCAGAGGGGGAAACTGGTATCGCCAAATTTTGAAGCGCGAATCGCTCTGGATTGAGCGACTCAACGCTTTGACTCCACCCGGTATTAACGAGGCACACTCATATAAGTATTTTCTTGAATGACTTTTCAATATGTCTATCAGTCTCCACCATAGCCACTTTTAGACCTTTGCTCTATAAACCTACATGTAAAAAAATCCCTTGCATGTATAGTACTTTTGGTCTTTTCCACATTACATACATTCTTTATTACATGTACATATGTCACCTGTGTCCCTTTCTCTCCTCTCTCTCCCCCTCCCTTTTCTCTGCATAACCAGGTCTTCTTCCATGACTGTCTGTAAGTGGACTCTCCACGCATAGTTCTTTGTACAATGTGTCTATTAGTATTTAAGTTGTCCATTTGGCTTACTACAAGCATTTTGTATAATACATGTCCTGTAATGATTGTCATGTATATTGATTGTTGTTGTCCTTTGTATTGGACTGAGTGTTGCACATCCATGGCCATGGGCTAAGTCTTTCACCATTGCCAGTTATCTGCCATTCCTGCCCCAGGTTTATTCAATGTTAAATTTTGTTTACCAATCGAATTACATATATTTGCACTTGCTTTCCTCCTGGAGTGATGTGAGGAGTTAATTCTCCCCCGTACGGCGGGCTTGTGACCCTCCGGCAGTGGGCGGGGCTCAATGGAGCCCAGCTGCTGCTTCTCCTGATTGACGCTGCGACGTCAACCACTGTGGAGCTGCGCGCCTGCTCTGGATGGTTCCTTGCGCATGCGCAGCAGAGGGGGATCAGACCCGGAAGAGATGGCAGCTGTTGTCCTCAACGCTGCCTAACTTCCGGGTTGGAGGCATTTAAGACGCCAGATTCATTTGCAAACTAAGAGAGGCACACATCCAGTAGTCTACTAGCGCCGCTCGGAGATTTGTAAGTACCAGCCACATGTCCTTTGGAGGGTGGGGGATACTACTATATTACCCTGTACCATCTCTCTTTCTCTTTGCAAGCGTCTCTCCCTTTGGTAGAGATTCTCAGCAAAGTGACATAACTTTATAATAAATATCTTTTATTTATCTCTCCATTCCTCCCTTGCATGTACAGTGGCTCCCCGTGGCATTGCGGTTTGGCCTTTACGGCCACTATAATTCCACCACTTACTTACTCTGGGTGTTAACTGCCATCGAGTTTAGCTTTTAATTGTACAGCAACGGTGGGTATATCTATTTGATACCTAAACCCTCCGCTTTCTCAAGTTCTTTCATGTACTTCACCTTGGTCAGGTGGTAGGTTTTCTTTCCTCTCCTCTTCCCCCCCCTCCTTTCTTTTTTCCCCTCTTCTTTCCCCCTTCCCCCCCCCATTCCTTTCCCTCCCTTCCCCCCTTCCCCTTTCCCCTGCCCTTTTTTTCTTCCCCTCCCCCCCTTCTCCTCTCCACATCTTTTCCTCCTCCTCTCTTTCCCCCCCTCCCCCTCCCCCTCTTCTTTCCTCTTCCCCACCACTCCTTACTCTGACCTTACACACTCGGGTGGTTCTCTTATTTAGTAGAACCCTCAGCTTATAATTTTTTATACCTTTTTATACCTTTCTTTACACATAGTATCACCTTAATTGCCTCCCTGGCCCGCCCCCGGGGGAACGCCTGTTGAGGGCGTCTCACAGTATCGCTCCAAACCCTCTGTGGGTATAGGTTGGTGAGTGCAACTTTGAATCAAAATTACCCTCTCCAATATCAACTGTGTGTTTCCCATGTTACATATGTCTTCCTGATTGTAATGTTGATATTATACTCTTTTCATTTTGTAGAATATGTACTAATAGACGCCTCCTGAAGAAGCGGTTGTGACCGCGAAACTGTAGAGGTCACGTCTGCAAGTATCATATAACCTGCCTCCATGTGTCTATGTGGGCATTATCTTTACAATTTGATTGTCAACATTGCTGAAACAATTGATCTGTGATTGTGTTAATATGTTATGGTCTATGTATTGTGTCCTTTATGGGACTTTTTAATATCTTATTTTTGAATAAAGCAAAAAATTTTTTACAATATCTTTGTCTACATCCCTCTGGTACCGTAATAGTCCTAATATCCCCAAAAGAGGCAGGACCCAATTGGAGAGGTCCTTGCTGTTTTCTCTTTCAATCCAATTTTGCTCTACTCACGTAAAGGATGATGGTACCTATTAACGACATTATATCTACCCTTCTAACCACGTGGCCAACCTCTGAATATAGCAAAAAGTAAAAAATATTGCTTTTTTTCAAAATTGTTGCACTTTTTTTGTTTAAAATGCAAAAAAGAAAAACCACAGAGGTGATCAAATACCACCAAAAGAAAGCTCTGTTTATGGGAAAAAAGGACATGAGTTTTGTTTGGGTGCAATGTCGCACGACGCAGTGCTTTTCGCAAAAAAGTGCTCTGGTCAGGAAGGGGGTAAATTCTTCTGGGGCTGAAGTGGTTAATAGAGCTCACGGGTGCTCGATCTGCAGTCGCATAGCTGAGAATAATCTTCCATAGAAGTGATCCGCACAACCGATGCTGCTCTAAAATCTAAAAAAACACAGTGTACAAGTCACATAAGTCACAGGTACAGTGAGTTTACACATTTCAGCCTACATGGCTTTAATCATAACTATAATAAAACATTAAACTTTAAAATATATAGTGGCAAAAAACACAGGCTCTACCTACCAATTAACTCAATTAAAGAGAGTAATTGCAAAGGAAGAACAGCTGATATAATCACTATAGGGCCCATGTGTAAGGCACAAACAAATACACTTGTGTATAAGAGTGATGTCCGGGTTATCTAATGTTCAAAGGATAATTCCTCAGGCCTTGCTGTCCTCCAGGATAGGGGTATCTAGCAATCAAATGAGGGAATAAAGAAAAGAGGGCACACCTGCCTTGTGCATTATCCTTTGGTAAATTTATAAGGTTCTGAGAAAGAAGGTATCCCTTCAAAACATGTCAGCCAGCAGTGGTCCTTAAGTCCTCTCCTTCACAATCTGGAGATTGTCATACCTAGATTGACTGCCACCATTTGGAGGCTTTTATAAAACGAATATCTTCACATGTTTGTAAATAGTTTTTAATCTGTTTTTACAAATAAATTTACTAAAGGATAACGCACAAGTCTTTGTATATTCCCTCCCATGTGTAAGCCACCATCATTCAGCCTAGGTTCACATTGATGCGGGTTTAAAATTGAATGAGCTCAGCTGAACTCGCACGATTTCAAACCAGAAATGCAATCCGATTTCAGGAGTGATTTGACAGACATCTGTGTGGGTTCATTCACATATGTCTATTCAAATCGCCCCTGAAGTTGCCAAAAGTAGTGCAGGAACTACTTTTGGGAATCGGTTCGGCGTAGCACCGATTCGGACAGTGCCATTGCCGGCAATATCGGCCCAGTGTGAACGTGGGCTCACAGACATACATATATATACTTAGGGTCTAATTGCAATGCCCACAAAAAAGGGAAAAATAAATGAATCATATTATAGACCTCATTTTATTAAACGACTATTACTCAGTCAGTGGTTCAAACCTTGGAAAATCCTGCTCCCTAGGGCGTAAATACAAGCCTCGCGCTGAAGAAGTCTTTGATAGCACTCTCTGCTTTTGTGGGCAGCTCACTTTTTGATTTGTAGCTCAGGAGGTGGAAGCTGCCTTTGTTTAGTAACCTTAAAAGTGACTCTATTACCCTCTTTGTTTACGCTCTTGACTTTTGGATCCATTCTTTTAATTAGCTATTTCAAAGGAAACAACAACACATGATAAAGTAGATCGAGGACTTAGCAGGAGGTTGTTTTCCTTTTCTGTCAGCTACAGGCCAGCACACATTTTGGTTCCTATAATTTTAGACCTGTTCCTGGGTATATTTGACCCGCTGATTTTTTTCCCTATGAGCTCTAGTTTTTGAGATACAGAATAAATGCCATATACCACTCTTCACTCTGGTCTCCAATCAATAATCATATATAAATATGTTAGGATACGAGCAGTAGTGTTTGCAGATCATGGACCAGAGGGGAGGCATCTCCCTGATTTATGCCACTCTGGCAGAGAGAAAACCACCATATGCACTTAGCTGGGAGCGGGATATGGAGATCAGCTGGGAGGCTGACACCTGGCAAGGTCTGTTCCAAAGAGCATTTAGGGCAATTGTAAATATCTCAATGATGGAAGCATGTGTCAAAATAATTAAAAGATGGTTTCTGGTTCCTACCCGACTGGTTAAAATTTTCCTTGGCACATCCCCACTATGTTTTCGAGGGTGTGGCCATGTGGGATCCTTCTTCCATACCTGGTGGGAATGTCCCCACATTAGGGGCTTTTGGAACAGGATCTCTGGTTTGCTGCGCAGGGTCACTGATATGGCAATTCCTAAAACCCCTGAGATAGCCTTGCTCAACAGTAAGCCAGTCGGATGCTCTAAAAGTCTATTGAAACTCATTCACTTTATTCCGTTGGGTTCAAAAATCACTATCGCCCATGCCTGGACACAGCCAAAGGTGTCCTATGCTGCAGCAAAACAAAAGATTTCTTGGTTAATGGTCCAGGAGAAGGCAGTCGGTGTTCTGATGGCCTCCTCCAAAGCATATGAGGTGGTATGGGAACCCTGGAGTACATACAGGCATCAACCCATTGAACCAATTTGTTGGAACATGATACTTGATGCCCCTTGGTGCCTGTATCTTATCTATGCTGCCTGAATATATTTTCTTCTCCTCTTTTCTTAGTTCTCAGTGCTTCTTATCTCTATTCTGTTTTCAATCGATATGATCTTTTGATTATTGATATCTTTCAAACAGGTCAAGTTTCAGCATATACCTCCTAGCAGGATACCCTCTCCCTTTGGGAGGGGAGGCTTCTCTCCATTTCCTGGAACTTTCTCTTGATCTCTGACCTTTTAAAGTGTTCATGTATGATATGTTCTTTAATTGTTTTTCTAGTTGAGGGTCATATCCTGTATGGGCAAGCATATCCTGAATGTCCTTGTCCTATATTTTATAGAATGATGGTTACTTTAGATGTATTGTCTCTCGTGGTAATTCTTTCAAACAATTTTTTAGTTAAAATACAGAAAGAAAACAGGCTGGCCATACAGCCTTCCATCTCTCGACACAGTTTGCGCCCATATGGGGTGTCTGAAGGTGGTGGGTGGTACCCATGTTGTTGCATCAGCATTGCTACTGTATCCGCTGTCTAAAGACAATTGTGTTTCAGACGTTGGCATTGTCTTTGTATGTGACACTTCCATATATGTTATATGTTATACTGTACAACAAAATGTAACACTGTTTTCTATTTTTTCTTGAAAACCAATAAAAACTATTGAAATAAATATGTTGGGATGTTTCAGGTGAGAAAGATGTGAAGTAGCCGTAACCTATGGTGCTCGATCTGCAGCAGTGAAACAATATGAGTGAGAATGAACACACACGCACCTCCTATACAATCATAACTATATTACAGTTAATAACTTACACTTTAGAATCCAATGTTTCCAATGTAAAATTACAGTTCTAAGTATGTAAACATTCTCAGTATATCTGATAACTTGTATGCAAAAAAAATTAGGTAACAGAAGAACAAGTTTATCAGCTAGGTCTTTTAAGAAACTTACTAAAAAAATATTTAAATCCAGCAATATCTAAGAAACTAGAGCTAAAGCAGTCTAGCCAATGCAATTTTGTAAATCAGCACCCCAAAAATGCCCAAGAACAGGTCTAAAAAGCAAGGTACCAAGAAAAAAAAAAAAAAAAAAAAAAAAAATATATATATATATATATATATATATATATATATATATATATATATATATATATATATATATATATATATTGTTGGGCTGTGGTGAGTGACACAAGAAGCACCATACCTTTTTGCCACCAAAAGAATTATGTCAACTGTACATGTTGTATGTAAACTGAAACACAAGCAAGATGGAGGGGTGCAAAGCCTATACCAGTAGGCATCATAAAGACCAGGAAAAATCCAGCTCTAATAAGCAAGAGGTTTAGCTTTTTGCAACACAGATAAATGTTGTGTACATTAAACACCATTCACAAAAACATACACTGTCTATAGCAGAATGAAAGTGTAATGTTATTTCATTCAAACATAATAACACCAATTTGCTTTCCAGAAATAAGATTTTTCACATGTTATTTAACAATAGGATAATAAAAGTTTTATATTAGTTACATGGATCTGTTGCCATTTTTGAGGTTACAGTTTTAGGTGATTGTTCATTACCAAATAGCTCATTAGAAATATTATTCCCTATTGTTCAAAGGTTTAGCAAAGCCAGTCAAGGATCCATTATTTTGACAGAAAGCTCTGACCAATTGCTTTTAAAATAAATGATACTTGCACTGAATCAGGAGAAGAAGGTTCATTAAAACTCCCATTCAAGAGCACGCATCAGTCTCTCTCTATTGGATCTGACATTGCCGAAGAGACTGTTACATATTATGCTTATTTTTTTAGTTCATCATTCCAATTATCATACTGTACATGAAAAAATATGTTTTTTTAGCGTTAAATATTCTGTTTCAGTAAATTGATGTAACTTTTCATTTTTTATTTTTATTTCTATGTTTTCAAGGACTGGTCTAAAGTGTAAATGTAAGAATGAATTTTTTAAATGGCAAATGGTGACTACAGAAGGCCCTTGTTCAGAAGAAATGAGTTGGTCCTATGTAACAAATCCTGTTGCCTTTCCTAAATACAAGGAGAAATATTAAAATATTTTGATTCTTCTTTCTGCCACGTGCCCCTGAACTCTGCTCTATGTTATCTTATCTGTCCATATACACAGGGTTGTTTACAGTAATTTCTAGGCAGTTGAGTTTAGAGGTATTTTTTGGAATGCCAAAAAATGCGTTCAGAAGCTGACTTTACAGGCATTTTGCGTAACGCACGTTTAGCCACCTTTCGTTTACAGGCGTTTTTAATGTTTGGCTATTTTGAAAAAAAAAGGACATTTTAAACATTGGTTACTATCTGTCAAGTTAAATCGTTCAGGAGAGGTTGTAAAAATGTGCCGTGTACATAAAGCCTTAAGGGTTCTGCGTGACATTTACAAAGTAACTGATTTATGAAAATACATTGGTCTCCAGTTTTGGATTTTCCCCCACTAGCCCCCCTGTATTTTCTTCAATGCCACCTTTTAGAATAAGCAGAAAATATGCATGTTATATTTTGACCAATCTTTTAATGCCTCCCTGATTCCCTCCACTCTGCCCCAGTGCATCATCTCTCCTGGCCCAGTGCATCATCTCTCCCATGCTAGATAAGACCCTTAACATTAACTAGCCCATTTTAATAAGTTCTTTATCCCTACCATCAATAGTCAATTCAGAGTATGCAGTATGGTAAGATTGTCTGCCAAAAGTATCAAGAAGATGTTAACCATAATAATTTTAACCAACTATCTCAGATATCAATACATATATTGCCCACTATTGACTTTGCCACTGGAACAACATTTCCACCACCATCATTGATTATTCTACCGCCTCCATCCTTCCTGCAATATATATATATATATATATATATATATATATATATATATATATATATATATATATACACACACACACACATATATATATTACTTATATACTCTATAACACTGCTGCAACGCTCACTGCGATCCTCTACTGGTGCTTTCTATGTCTAAAATTGGATTTCTGCCTGCTCACTTACTGCCCTGCCACTACATCCTGTTCACTGCCCTATCACTACATACTGCTTACTGACTGCCCTGCTGCTACGTACTGCTCATTGACCACCCTGCCGCTATGTACTGCTCATTAACTGCCCTTTCACTGATCACCCTACCAATGCACGCTGATCACTGATTTTAATATTGTACAAGGCAACTCTGCGTCACAAACTACTGAGCACTGAACTGTCACGAGCAACATTTTAGGCCTTGTTCATAGGGGTGTACTTTAGGGTACTCTCGTGCGATGGCCATGTTTTTCCTCATGGGGAATGCACAGGTGTCCCAAGCAATCACATGCAGGCAGTCCCATTTATGTCAATTGGAATGCAGCGGCTGCACAGACACAACGGCTGCTCCCAAATTAACATCTGTGTGGGTGCAGGTACAGTTCAGTGTCCCTAAATACAGACATTGTGAGTTCAGGGACACATACTTATATGGATGTCAAATTGGGAGCAGTGGTTACATCCATGCAGCTGCTCTGTCCCCTTTAATATGAATGTGACAGGTTCAATACAAATACATGGGACACCTGTGCACCCCTAAGTGAGGAAACACAGGCCTCAAATGGATGAGTACAGTAAGTATGCTTGCGTGAAAGAGGCCTTGCCCTGAGACTTTGCATAACTTTAAAGTGTCACTAAAACCACATCAGAAAAAAAACTATCAACAAATGGTATATTACATGCTTTTCATACCCAGTCACTATGAGATTCGTTTTTTGTATTCTGCAAAAGACCTGGGTGATCCTGCTGCTCTCTATCTCCACCTTCTCTTCATGTCCCCAATTCAGAAGACGATTTTGCAGCTGTGGTGGCAATGACTTGATTTCAAATATATATTTGTATGACAATTTAAAACAGTTTATAGTATTATTTATTTATTTGGCTGTTCTTTTTATTTTGAACATGTGACCAGCAGCAGAGGACTAGAACCTCCTCCTGCTTATGTTTTCCTGCAGACAGGCTGGAAAAAAGCTGGGTCATGTGACAGCTGTATATCGATTAGGGAAAAAGGTACTTAGATGTATTTTTTTTTTCTCAATCAAAGGTTTTATTGAATCAGATAGTAAGTATACAATGGACATTTAGAAACATGAAATGTTGTCAAAGTTATAAATAAATGTCAGATTATATGAATAGAATATTCTCATGAATATAAATGGATTGTTACAATGTTTGATACTTATATTAGAGCAAAGAAAAAAGAGCGGTAGAATAGAACAGGAATATATAGAGGAGTAAGTGAATAAGGAAGGGAGGGGGGGAAGGAAAGAGGAGGGGGGGAGGACAGTGGATTGAGAAAGCCGTAGAAGAGGCAGATACAAGTGAATTAGCAATATGAGTTAATAGTCTGTTAAAGCAAAGAACAATTCTATTACCTTAAGACAGATATTCATATACCGATATAATATAGATTATAATTCATGTAATAAGTGATTGGTATTCAGATGATCGGGTGAATATCAACCATGGTTGCCATGTTTTGTTAAAATTGGTGCTATTTTCTTTTTTCATGGCCACAATTTCTTCCATTTTATAGATGTACTGCACTCTGTTCAGCCAATCCTTGACTCCTGGGACTTGTATGGTTTTCCAGTGAATGGGTATAAGAGTTTTAGCGGCAATTAATAGGTGCCGGGTGAGTGATTTCTTATATCGACCCAGGGTGAGTGGGACAATGTTAATCAGGCAGGCAGCTGTGTTTAATTCTATTTTAGTTTCTGTAATGTGTTTTATCCATTTCTTTATTTCATCCCAGTAGGCAAGGATAGGCAGACAGTCCCACCAAATGTGTAAAAAGGTGCCTGTGTGATTATTACAAAGCCAACATGTGTCCGAGGCAGATAGGAACCACCTCCTGGCCTTCTGTGATGTAATATACCACTGGGTGAGGATTTTGTAGGATATTTCTTGATATTTGGAGCTTAATGAGCATTTATGAGTCATTATACATGCCTTTTCCCATTGTTTCTCAGAAATTTTGGTTCTGAGATCGTGTTCCAATTTTTCTTTGTATTTGTTATTATTTGTGTGTGGCATTTGGTTCAACCATGTGTAGGCTAGAGATGTGGTATGCGCTACTTGTGATCTCTTGAAGCATAGGGATTCTAAAGGCGTCATTGGGAGGCAGTATTGAGATTTGTGCTTGCTGTTTACCAAGAAATTCTTCAGTTGGTTGTAGAACCATGGGCCAGGAAGTGATTCACCCACCTCCGATTGTAGCGTTTTGTATGATTTGACCCTCGGGCCTGACATGCAATGAAAAGCAAGAAGGCCTTGTAGTCTTTTATGTTGCAGGCCAGGCAGAAAGTTAGGATTATTTGAGATCAGTGTTAGTGGGCCTGGGATGGAAGCAATTTTGTGTGGGGTGGCTGTTTTGTGCCAAATGTGGAGTGTATTTGCAATAAGTGGGTGGTTTAATTGTTTATCTGTTTTAGAATGGAGGGACCATGGGTAGTAGAGTATTTGATGAGAAGTCAGGTCGTTTTCTAGTTGAACCCAGTCTTTGTTTGTGCTGTGGCAATGCCAGTCTATTAATCTAGTGATATGTGAGGCTTGGCGATATTTTTTAAAGTCAGGTAGGCCTATACCTCCTCTATTTTTAGGCATTGTTAATAGGCGGAGTTTAATTCTTGGTTTTTTATCTGCCCAAAGAAAACTTCTTTGTATTTTGAGGAGGGTGGAGAAGAAACTTTCTGGTATTTTTATGGGAAGTGCGTTAAACACACAGTGATATAATCAGAGTGATGACTTTCTATGGGCGCCGCCAATCCCCCAAATCACCAAACTTCATACAGGAGACCCCAAATATCAGCCACTCCCTCTACAGTGCTATCTGAAGATGACTACCAGCCCAGCGGTGTGCCTTTGGTTTACCCATGCTGTCCCTGACCCCCTGTAATTAAGGTGTCCACCGAATCTGGTAAGCGCAACCTCATTCATTCATTGATATGCTTCTCCTACTACATCGGTTGGAAAGAATTTCACCTGTGTGTCCCCAGAAGGAGTGTGCTTTCAGATTGGATTCTATGGACTTCTGAGTATTATATTGTTCTATATTTGACTCTGCATATATTTATCTGTCACACTTTGCGCTGCACTTATTTTGTTTAAGATTGTTTTTGGAGGTTGGTGCTACCTTTTAGTGTTCAGCTTGCATATTATTACGGGTTTAGTTTGCGCTGATTGCCCTTTATTTTTAACGTAGAGCAATCTAGGAAGTATCGTCATCTTTAAAATTGATGCTCTGCCGAACCACGAGAATGTTTTCGGGGTACATTTTTGAAGGTCCTTCATTATTGCAGATAGCAGAGGTTTGTAGTTGGTGTTAAATAGTGAATCAAAATTACTTGTTAGGTTTATCCCTAGATATTTGAGTGTATTCTGCTCAAGTGGGAGGTTAAGGTTTAATGCTTCAGATTTCGATTGATTTATTTTAAAATTGGAGATATATCCAAAAGTTTCGAAGATCTTTTTAAGATTTGGAATAGATATGTGGGGTTTCATTAGGAAGAATAAGAGATCATCCACGTAGGCGGCTATTTTGTATTCCTTATCTTTTACTGTGAATCCTTGTATGTCTTTAGATATATTTATTGTTCTAATTAATGGCTCGAGGGCAATAATGAAGAGAAGGGGGGAGAGAGGGCAGCCTTGGTGGGTTACATTGTGGATTGTTATGGGATCAGAAAAAATATTATTTATTTTAATTTTAGCTTGGGGGTTTTGATAGAGTGCTGAGATCCATGATAACATATTTCCGTTTAGTCCGATGTGGGCACATGTGGACATCATGTAGTCCCAGGAGACTCTATCAAAAGCTTTTTCGGCATCAGTAGACAATAATATTACTTTTACCTTAGGGTTTTGGGTGAAGTGAATTAGGTTCAGTGCTTTAGTGATGTTATCTCGGGCTTCCCTGCCAGGCATAAACCCTACCTGTTCAGGGCCGATGATTTTAGTTAGAAGGGGTTTTAATCTATTGGCTAATATTTTGGCTAGAATCTTCAGATTAACATTTAGGAGTGAGATGGGTCTGAAGTTTGCACAGTCCGTGTGATCTTTATTGGGTTTGGGGATTACAGCGATGTGTGTCATAAGGAAGGAGTTAGAGTTATGTTTATGTTTTGTTAGAAAATTAAAGGCCGATAGGAGAGGTTTGGAGAGTAAGTGTGGATATGTTTTATAATACTGAGATGTAAAACCATCTGGGCCTGGGCTCTTTCCTGTTTTTAAGTCTGTTATGGCATCTAGAATTTCAGAGGTAGATATGGGATCCTCCAGTTTATTCGAGTCTTCTGGTTTAAGAGTTGGGATTTTGCTTTCCTTGAGGAATTCTTGTACTATGTCTCTTTTCGGTTGTGTTAAGTGGGGTGGTTTGTGTTGTTCTGGTAGGTTATATAGTTTGGAGTAAAATTTATGGAATAGGTCTGCTATTTCACTGGGTTTGTGCTTCATTGTTCCCTCCTTGTCCCGTATCGCGTGTATGTAGCCTGACAGCGTTGTGTCTCTGAGGGCTTTGGCTAGTTGCTTCCCACTTTTATCTCCCTGTTCGTAGAAAATACTGTTCTTAAAGAAAAGGGATCTTTTAGTTTTTAGATCTAGTATGAGTCTCAAGGATTTTCTACATTGTGTCTGTTCTTCCTCTAATTTAATCAATTGGGACTGTTTATGTTGCAATTCAAGGTTAGCAATTTGTCTGGATAGTTTTGAGATTTCCCCTTCTCTCTCTCTCTTTTTCCTAGTGCCCCATTTTATTAGCTCTCCTCTTATAACTGTTTTGTGTGCCTCCCAGTTGTTTAGGGGGTTTGTGTTGTCCTCAGCATTATTTCTAAAGTAAGTGTTAATGGTGTCATGGACTTCGTCTTTTATTGTTTGGTCAGTAAGGAGAGCGGCGTTTAGTCTCCAATTAAATATAGGGTGATTGGGTGTGCCTAATTTTAATGAAATGGCTGTGGGTGCATGATCTGAGAGAGCTATAATGCCTATCTCCACTGAGAGTAGATTGATAAGGTCTTTTTGTGAGATAAAGAATAAATCAATTTGTTCGCTTACTGCCATCTGTTCTGTTAACTTTAGTAGTTCAGTCTTAATGTCAGATAGAGCGGCAGAGAAAGAGCTTTTGATGTCAGCTGCAATGTCTGTCATAGCGGCATATGTTAAGGGCAGATCTTCATTATGAATACCTGCTGATGATTCATCAGTTCCGGCAGGGAGACTTCATCGTCTTCTATATCTGCTTCTGTGCTGATCCGTTGAGGCGGCCCATCTTGTGATCTCTGCCTCCGCTGTTGTATCTGAATTTGTTCAGATTTGCAGAGGAAGATCTTCTTTTGGGGGTCCCCAGAGAGCGGAGGGTGTGATTGTGGGTGCCTCTCCTTAGTTGTGTGGACATATTTGTCCTTTAGATACAGTGTGAGTATTTAGAACCATAAATACCTTTGGGTACTACCAGTGGCGGCCCATCCAGAAGGGGCGCACGGGCGCCGCCCCCGTCCATGCGTCTGGCCCCTTGATCTACATACAGGGCCTCCGGATGCATGGATTCTAATGATGGGGGTGTTTTTTTTTAAGCACGTGATTAGAGCCAGAGGCTCTAATAGGCTTCAAAAAAGGGTGGTCTCGCTGCACTCTGAGACCATCCAGTTGTGTGACAATAGCGAATGAATATTAATATGGTGTGCGGTGCAGGGGGGGTTCGTGGTCAGGTCCGTCTGCCCCCCCGACCGATGGAGCACCAGCCACCACTTGGTACCACACGCTTGTTATAAACATAGTCCTTAATACTATAGTATTCACCACTGTAAAGTGGAAAATTTACTGTATTCTATATCTAAGGGAGACCCTTCATGGAAGTGTGACAGCTCATCTATGGGACAGAACAGGTGGTTTGTGGTAGTAGTATTGTGGAACAGCTAGGCAAATCCTCTTTTAGAAATACACAAGTTTTGATTTTGAGGCATTGTCAGGACTAGGATATAGATCAGGAAAGCCAGAATGATAGCCCAACTCTTTATGTTTACACATGTTCCAGGTCAGTGACTGAGAAAGTAGTGAAGACTCTGAACAGTAAAGTGGCATATTCAGAAGGAGGTCTGTAGTGGCAACCTTTCCTCAAAAACATTTTCCTTTAAAGTGACCTTGTCACTAAATGCACAAAAGAAAGCTAAACCCTCCATTGCACTGCAATTATTTTATTTTCAAAGTGTGTGTTGGAGTGCCCAAAGGGGTGCTTATGCTTGTAGAGTGTGTTAACATAATTTGTGGTCACGTGCACATTAACACACATTAGCATAATGCACCATATCTGACAAATGTGGAGGGGCCCTAAATAATGTAAAAAAAAAAACTCTCTTACTTTTACTGACATGCAGCTTTTGCTGCTGCTGAATGAAATTAAAAGGTTTTACAATTCTGACACAGTAACTGAAAGCTGCATGAATTCAGAAAGCTTATGGCTGCACTGTGTCTGAAAACACTGAAGAAAATTATATAAAATTACAATACCAGTGCTAAAATTAGCATTTTACTGTAAACGTTGGCTATACACGTACAATTCCAATAGTATTTTTTTTTATCCAATTATTGATTTGCTGCAGGCCAAATGTCCTTCTATCAGGGTCAATATCATTTTAAAGTAGAAGTTCATCCTAAAACTTAAATCTGTAAATCTTCTTGCATCCACAATCTAAGACTAACCTATCTAGCCCTGTAAAGAAGATATCAGTATACAAACCTTTCTGAAGCCGCTCTGGTCCAGTCTCCAGCAGTGGAAGCTCTGTGCACGAGACAGCCAATAACGGCTGGCAAATGCCTGGGAAGTGACATCACCCAAAGAGTTACTATGGGGCTTTCATTGTTGGCTGCCTCCTCTGCACCTGCCTACACAGAGAAGCTGCCCCTGACAGCTCAGTGTGGGGCTGGACTGGAGCAGCTTCAAAAAATGTATGTATAGAGATTTCTTCTTTGCAGGGCTACATAGGTTAGTCTTAGATTGTGGATGCAAGTAGATTTACAGATTTTAATTTTAGGATGCACTTCTACTTTAAATAGTATAGACAGTAGGAAGAAGGTCATATACTGTACTTACTGTCTGTTTTTTTATATACTTTATATATATATATCCAGATATATATCTATATATCTAGATATATATCTAGATATCTATCTATATATATATAGATATCTAGATATATCTAGATATATCTAGATATATACAGTAGATAGATAGATAGATAGATAGATAGAGATATATATCTATATCTATAGATTTATATCTATATACAGTATCTCACAAAGGTGAGTACACCCCTCACATTTTTGTAAATATTTTATTATATTTTTTCATGTGACAACATTAAAAAAGACACTTTGCTACAATGTAAAGTAGTGAGTGTACAGCTTGTATAACAGTGTAAATTTGCTGTCCCCTCAAAATAACTCAAAACACAGCCATTATGTTTAAACCGCTGGCAACAAAAGTGAGTACACCCCTAAGTGTAAATGTCCAAATTGGGCCCAATTAGCCATTTTTCCCCCTTAGTGTCATGTGACTCATTAATGTTATAAGGTGTCAGGTGTGAATGGGGAGCAGGTGTGTTAAATTTGCTGTTATCGCTCTCATACTGGTCACTGGAAGTTCAACATGGCACCTCATGGCAAAGAACTCTCTGAGGACCTGAAAAAAAAGAATTGTTGTTCTACATAAAGATGGCCTAGGCTATAAGAAGATTGCCAAGGCCCTGAAACTGAGCAGCAGCACGGTGGCCAAGACCATACAGCAGTTTAACAGGACAGGTTACACTCAGAACAGGCCTCGCCATGGTCGACCAAAGAGGTTGAGTGCACATGCTCAGCGTCATATCCAGAGGTTGTCTTTGGGAAATAGATGTATAAGTGCTGCCAGCATTGCTCCAGAGGTTGAAGGGGTGGGGGGTCAGCCTGTCAGTGCTCAGACCATACGCCACATACTGCATCGAATTGGTCTGCATGGCTGTCATCCCAAAAGGAAGCCTCTTCTAAAGATGTTGCACAAGAAAGCCTGCAGACAGTTTGGTGAAAACAAGCAGACCAAGGACATGGATTACTGGAACCATGTCCAGTGGTCTGATGAGACCAAGATAAACTTATTTGGTTCAGATGGTGTCCAGCGTGTGTGGCGGCAACCAGGTGAGGAGTGCAAAGACAAGTGTGTCTTGCCTACTGTCAAGCATGGTGGTGGGAGTGTCATAGTCTGGGGCTGCATGAGTGCTGCCCACACTGAGGGAACCATGAATGCCAACATGTACTGTGACATACTGAAGCCGACCATGATCCCCTCCTTTCGGAGACTGGGCCGCAGGGCAGTATTCCAACATGATAATGACCCCAAACACACCTCCAAGACGACCAATTCCTTGCTTAAGAAGCTGAGGGTAAAGGTGATGGCCTGGCCAAGCATCTCTCCAGATCTAAACCCTATTGTGCATCTGTGGGGCATCCTCAAATGGAAGGTGGAGGAGCTCAAGGTCTCTAACATTCACCAGCTCCGTGATATCCTCATGGAGGAGTGGAAGAGGACTCCAGTGGCAATTTGTGAAGCTCTGGTGAACTCTATGCCCAAGAGGGTTAAGGCAGTGCTGGAAAATAATGGTGCCCACACAATATTGACACTTTGGGCCCAATTTGGACATTTTCACTTATGCCCCGTACACACGGTCGGATTTTCCGATGGAAAATGTGTGATAGGACCTTGTTGTCGGAAATTCCAACCGTGTGTAGGCTCCAGCACACATTTTCCATCGGATTTTCCGACACACAAAGTTTGAGAGCAGGATATAAAATTTTCCGACAACAAAATCCGCTGTCGGAAATTCCGATCGTGTGTACACAAATCCAACGGACAAAGTGCCACGCATGCTCAGAATAAAGAAAGGGATTAAAGCTATTGGCCACTGCCCCGTTTATAGTCCTGACGTACATGTTTTACGTCACCGCGTTTAGAACAATCGGATTTTCCGACAACTTTGTGTGACCGTGTGTATGCAGGACAAGTTTGAGCCAACATCCGTCGGAAAAAATCCTAGGATTTTGTTGTCGGAATGTCCGAACAAAGTCCGACCGTGTGTATGGGGCATTAGGGGTGTACTCACTTTTGTTGCCAGCTGTTTAGACATTAATGGCTGTTAGGGATGAGCCGAACACCCCCCGGTTCGGTTCGCACCAGAACCCACGAACGGACCGAAAGTTCGCACGAACGTTAGAACCCCATTGACGTCTATGGGACTCGAACGTTCGAAATCAAAAGTGCTCATTTTAAAGGCTAATTTGCATGGTATTGTCCTAAAAAGGGTTTGGGGACCCGGGTCCTACCCCAGGGGACATGTATCAATGCAAAAAAAACTTTTAAAAACGGCCGTTTTTTCGGGAGCAGTGATTTTAATGATGCTTAAAGTAAAAAAAAAAAAGTGAAATATTCCTTTAAATATCGTACCTGGGGGGTGTCTATAGTATGCCTGTAAAGTGACGCGTGTTTCCCATGTTTAGAACAGTCCCTGCACCAAATGTCATTTTTAAAGGAAAAAATCTCATTTAAAACTGCTTGCGGGTTTAATGTCATGTCGGGTCATGGCAATATGGATGAAAATCAGTGAGACAAACGGCATGGGTACCCCCCAGTCCATTACCAGGCCCTTTGGGTCTTGTATGGATATTAAGGGGAACCCCGCACCCAAATTAAAATAAGGAAAGGTGTGGGGCCACCAGGCCCTATATACTCTGAACAGCAGTATACAGGCGGTGCAAACAAGACAGGGACTGTAGGTTTGTTGTTAAGTAGAATCTGTTTGTAATTTTGAACATTTTTAACGTGTTTAGCTCCAGCCAAAAAATCTTTTCTAAGCTTTTTGGAAAACATAGGGAAGGGTTATCACCCCTGTGACATTTGTTTTGCTGTCTTTCCTCCTCTTCAGAAGATTTCACCTCACTTTTTTGTCCCAATGAAAAATGTTTTTTGAAAATTTGGGTTTTTTTGTGGAACAAGGATTGGAAAGCATCAGTGGAAAGGAGAAATTGTTTTCCCATATTAACTCTTACAGGAGAGAATTTCCCTTCCTAGGGGTAGATTTCATCTCACTTCCTGTTGTCTCCTTCCGTTTGCAAGTAGGAGTCGTTTGTAAGTTAGATGTTTGAAAGTAGGGTCCTGCCCTATATACTCAGCAGAAATTTGGGCCTTAGGTGTTGCTGTGGCCACAACACTGTAAGCCCTCACAGGGCCCTGCTGTGAAATATTAGATCAAGAATTGTAATTACATGCCCCTGTTGAACAGGAGCTGAAAAATTAGGCCTTAGGCACTGGTGCTGGTGCCACAACACTGCAACCCCTCACAGACACTCTAGTTGGAACGCAGGAACGAGCCCTGCTGCAAAGTATTGCTTCAAAAATTGTAATTACACGCCCCTGTTAGACAGGGGCAGAAAAATTGGGCCTTAGGCACTGGTGCTGGTGCCACAACACTGCAACCCCTCACAGACACTCTAGTTGGAACGCAGGAACGAGCCCTGCTGCAAAGTATTGCATCAAAAATTGTAATTACACGCCCCTGTTAGACAGGGGCAGAAAAATTGGGCCTTAGGCACTGGTGCTGGTGCCACAACACTGCAACCCCTCACAGACACTCTAGTTGGAACGCAGGAACGAGCCCTGCTGCAAAGTATTGCATCAAAAATTGTAATTACACGCCCCTGTTAGACAGGGGCAGAAAAATTGGGCCTTAGGCACTGGTGCTGGTGCCACAACACTGCAACCCCTCACAGACACTCTAGTTGGAACGCAGGAACGAGCCCTGCTGCAAAGTATTGCATCAAAAATTGTAATTACACGCCCCTGTTAGACAGGGGCAGAAAAATTGGGCCCTAGGCACTGGTGCTGGTGCCACAACACTGCAACCCCTCACAGACACTCTAGTTGGAATGCAGGAACGAGCCCTGCTGCAAAGTATTGCATCAAAAATTGTAATTACACGCCCCTGTTAGACAGGGGCAGAAAAATTGGGCCCTAGGCACTGGTGCTGGTGCCACAACACTGCAACCCCTCACAGACACTCTAGTTGGAATGCAGGAACGAGCCCTGCTGCAAAGTATTACATCAAAAATTGTAATTACACGCCCCTGTTAAACAGGGGCTGAAAAATTGTGCCTTAGGCACTGGTGGTGGCGCCCAGAACCAAAAATGTTCTTACAAGCTATCAGCGTGATGATTGAGGAGGAAGAGGATAATTACTCAGGGATAGTCACTCAGCATCAGCATAGGCAGTCTTTGAAGGGATCTGAGATTTCAAAAAAAATTATTCGGTTACATCAGCATCAGGTGCTTGGTAGCTGGTGGTGATCCAAGACTCATTCATTTTTATGAAGGTCAGCCGATCGACCGAGTCGGTGGACAGACGCACCCTGTGATCGGTTACCACGCCTCCAGCAGCACTGAATGTGCGTTCCGAAAGAACGCTGGATGCAGGACAGGCCAGTAGCTCAATTGCATACTGTGCAAGCTCTGGCCAGTGATCCATCCTCAAGACCCAGAGGATTTTCGGTGGGAAAGGTGTCCAAGTCTGATCTTGCCCCTAGGTATTCCTGCACCATGTAAAACAGACGCTGGCGATGGTTGCTGGAACCGATCATACCTTGGGGCTGCGGACCAAAAAATTGTCTGAACGCATCGGTCAGACGGCCACCTTCTCCACCGCTCCTTCTTTGACTGACCGAAGCCTCAGCAACACGTTGTCCAGAAACAGGAGTTTGTAACCTCCCAGTCTCTGGGAACGCGTTGCACAGACCTTTCTGCAAGGCCTCCCGAAGATGTTTCATCCTCTGCTCCCTCTGCGATGGCAAGATAAGGTCCGCAACCTTACCCTTGTAACGTGGATCAAGGAGGGTTGCCAGCCAGTATTGGTCCTTCTCCTTGATACCACGAATACGAGGATCCTTACGCAGGCTTTGCAGGATCAGGGAGGCCATGCAGCGTAGGTTTGCTGAGGCATTCGGTCCGGAGTCCTCTGGGTCACTAAGAACGACATGGTCCGCAGCCACCTCCTCCCAGCCACGTACAAGTCCATGTGTTTCTTGGGACTGATCCCTTAAAGACTGCTGCTGATGCTGAGTGCCAGGCTCCACCTCCATACTGACACAATCTTCCTCCTCCTCCTCTTCCTCCACGTCCTCTTCCTGTGTGATCGGCGGGCACGCAGGAACACTGTCTGGATAAAGGGGGCCTTGAGAGCTAAGGAAGTCCTCCTCTTCCTGCCTCTGTTCTGCCTCAAGTGCCCTGTCCATTATTCCATGCAGCGTGTGCTCCAACAGGTGGACAAGGGGGACAGTGTCACTGATGCATGCACTGTCACTGCTCACCATCCTCGTGGCCTCCTCGAATGGTGACAGGACAGTGCATGCATCCCTGATCATGGCCCACTGGCGTGGGGAAAAAAAAACAAGCTCCCCTGACCCTGTCCTGGTGCCATAGTCGCACAGGTACTCATTGATGGCCCTCTGCTGCGTGTGCAGCCGCTGCAGCATGGCCAACGTTGAGTTCCACCTGGTGGGCATGTCACAGATTAGGCGGTTCTTGGGCAGGTTAAACTCCTTTTGGAGGCCTGTCAGCCGAGCACTGGCATTATATGACCGGCGGAAATGCACACAGACTTTCCTGGCCTGCCTCAGGACATCCTGTAAGCCCGGGTACCTGCCCAAGAACCACTGCACCACCAAGTTAAGGACGTGAGCCAAACAGGGCACATGGGTCATTTGTCCCTGTCGGAGGGCAGAGAGGAGGTTGGTGCCATTGTCGCAAACCACCATTCCTGCCTTAAGTTGGCGTGGCGTCAACCACCTCTGAACCTGCCCCTGCAGAGCTGACAGAACCTCTGCCCCAGTGTGGCTCCTGTCCCCCAAGCACACCAGCTCAAGCACCGCATGGCATCTTTTGGCCTGCGTACTTGCGTAGCCCCTTGAACGCCTACGGAGCACCGCTGGTTCCGAGGAAGAGGCCATGGAGGAAGAAGAAGAGGAGGGGGTGGAGGAGAGAGGTGTGTCACAATCAGCATTTTGGAGGCGTGGTGGCGGAACAACCTCCAACACTACTGCACCTTGTCCTGCATCCTTCCCAGCTGCCAGCAGAGTCACCCAATGCGCCGTGAAACTTAGGTAACGTCCCTGTCCATGCCTGCTGGACCATGAGTCAGCGGTAATATGCACCTTACCGCTGACCGCCCTGTCCAGCGAGGCATGGACATTGCCTTCCACATGCCGGTAGAGAGCCGGAATCGCCTTCCGTGAGAAAAAGTGGCGTTTGGGTACCTGCCACTGAGGAACCGCACATTCCACAAACTCACGGAAGGGGGCAGAGTCTACCAACTGAAAAGGCAGCAGTTGAAGTGCTAGCAATTTTGCCAAGCTAGCATTCAACCGCTGGGCATGTGGATGGCTGGGAGCAAACTTCTTTCGGCGGTGCAGCAGCTGGGGCAGGGAAATTTGCCTGGTACAATCTGACGTCGGTGTACCAAAAGCAGATTGCCCACAAGTACTTGGCTGTGACACACCTAATTCTACACCTTCATTCCTCTCACTGCAGGTCTCAGAGAGGACTGAAGGTCTAGTGGGGTTGGAAATCTCAGCTGATGAGGAGCAAGGAGAGATCCTCTTTGTTCTTTGGTGTGGGTCTTTTAGATACGCTTGCCAACGAACTGCATGGCAGGTCAACATATGTCTGGTCAAGCATGTGGTACCCAAGCGGGAGATGTTTTGGCCACGCGAGATACGCTTGAGACATATGTTGCAAATAGCAGCGGTGCGATCTGATGCACTCGTCTCAAAAAAGGCCCACACCAAAGAACTTTTTGAATAACGCGCAGAGACTGCAGCGCCCTGCACATGTGGAGCTTTGGGGTGTGATGCAGTCAATGTGCTGCCCTTAGGCTGGCCCCTGGAGGGCATCCCGACTCGTTGGTGATGTGCCGCCGCCTCCTCCTCCTCCTCCTCCTCCTCCTCCTCTCTCCTATCAGGCACCCACGTTGAGTCAGTGACCTCATCATCCCCTCCCTCCTCATCACTGGAGCAAACCTGGCAGTATGCTGCAGCAGGGGGAGCATGACTGCCAGATTGCTGTCCTTCTTGGGCACCCCCTCTGTCCGTGCTCATGTTACTGCCTTCATCGAGCTCAGTATCGTCATCAGAGCCTTCCAAACGCTGGGCATCCTCCTGGAGCATGTACCCAACACTGTGGTCAAACAGTTCGAGGGAATCCTCATGAGGACATGGTGGAGCTAGGGAAGGAGTCACTGATGACATTGAGCTGAGGGAAGAGGCCGCTGCTTTGCCAGACAAAGCACCCTGGGCATGGGTGAGAGAGGATGAGGAGGATGAGGACGGCTTGGTCATCCACTCGACCAAGTCTTCCGCGTGTTGCGGCTCAACACGGCCAGCTGCCGAAAAAAAGGCCAAGCGTGTCCCATGGCCACGTGCTGATGAGGATGCACCGTCTCCACGACCAGCACTAGACACAGAGCCTGCTTGCCCTCTCTTATTGGCTTGTGACTGTCTGCCTCTCCTTCTTGGCCTTCCAGACATACTAATGGCCTGTAGCTGCACTAAGCTGGGATAGAACACCTGTAATTTTCTTCAAGTAGCTTTATATAGTGTAACCAGACAAGCCTGCCTGTCAGTAGGAAGATAACAGGAACGGATCTAGCTGAACACTGTGAGCAGGACGCACTGTACTAAATGTAAATAGTCTAGCTGCCTGACCGTGGTACTAATAGGATCAAATAGAACACCTGTAATTTTCTTCAAGTAGCTTTATATACTGTAACCAGACAAGCCTGCCTGTCAGTAGGAAGATAACAGGAACGGATCTAGCTGAACACTGTGAGCAGGACGCACTGTACTAAATGTAAATAGTCTAGCTGCCTGACCGTGGTACTAATAGGATCAAATAGAACACCTGTAATTTTCTTCAGGTAGCTTTATATACTGTAACCAGACAAGCCTGCCTGTCAGTAGGAAGATAACAGGAACGGATCTAGCTGTACACTGTGAGCAGGACGCACTGTACTAAATGTAAATAGTCTAGCTGCCTGACCGTGGTACTAATAGGATCAAATAGAACACCTGTAATTTTCTTCAGGTAGCTTTATATACTGTAACCAGACAAGCCTGCCTGTCAGTAGGAAGATAACAGGAACGGATCTAGCTGAACACTGTGAGCAGGACGCACTGTACTAAATGTAAATAGTCTAGCTGCCTGACCGTGGTACTAATAGGATCAAATAGAACACCTGTAATTTTCTTCAAGTAGCTTTATATACTGTAACCAGACAAGCCTGCCTGTCAGTAGGAAGATAACAGGAACGGATCTAGCTGAACACTGTGAGCAGGACGCACTGTACTAAATGTAAATAGTCTAGCTGCCTGACCGTGGTACTAATAGGATCAAATAGAACACCTGTAATTTTCTTCAGGTAGCTTTATATACTGTAACCAGACAAGCCTGCCTGTCAGTAGGAAGATAACAGGAACGGATCTAGCTGTACACTGTGAGCAGGACGCACTGTACTAAATGTAAATAGTCTAGCTGCCTGACCGTGGTACTAATAGGATCAAATAGAACACCTGTAATTTTCTTCAGGTAGCTTTATATACTGTAACCAGACAAGCCTGCCTGTCAGTAGGAATTTAACAGGAACGGATCTAGCTGAACACTGTGAGCAGGACGCACTGCACTAAATGTAAATAGTCTAGAAGATAACAGGAACGGATCTAGCTGAACACTGTGAGCAGGACGCACTGCACTAAATGTATATAGTCTAGAAGATAACAGGAACGGATCTAGCTGAACACTGTGAGCAGGACGCACTGCACTAAATGTAAATAGTCTAGATGATAACAGGAACGGATCTAGCTGAACACTGTGAGCAGGACGCACTGCACTAAATGTAAATAGCAGGAACGGATCTAGCTGAACACTGTGAGCAGGACGCACTGCACTAAATGTAAATAGTCTAGAAGATAACAGGAACGGATCTAGCTGAACACTGTGAGCAGGACGCACTGCACTAAATGTAAATAGCAGGAACGGCTCTAGCTGAACACTGTGAGCAGGACGCACTGCACTAAATGTAAATAGCAGGAACGGATCTAGCTGAACACTGTGAGCAGGACGCACTGCACTAAATGTAAATAGCAGGAACGGATCTAGCTGAACACTGTGAGCAGGACGCACTGCACTAAATGTAAATAGCAGGAACGGATCTAGCTGAACACTGTGAGCAGGACGCACTGCACTAAATGTAAATAGCAGGAACGGATCTAGCTGAACACTGTGAGCAGGACGCACTGCACTAAATGTAAATAGCAGGAACGGATCTAGCTGAACACTGTGAGCAGGACGCACTGCACTAAATGTAAATAGCAGGAACGGATCTAGCTGAACACTGTGAGCGGGACGCACTGCACTAAATGTAAAGTGCAGGAACGGATCTAGCTAAACACTGTGAGCAGGACACACTGCACTAAATGTAAATAGCAGGAACGGATCTAGCTGAACACTGTGAGCAGGACGCACTGCACTAAATGTAAATTGCAGGAACGGATCTAGCTGAACACTGTGAGCAGGACGCACTGCACTAAATGTAAATAGTCTAGAAGATAACAGGAACGGATCTAGCTGAACACTGTGAGCAGGACGCACTGCACTAAATGTAAATAGTAGGAACGGATCTAGCTGAACACTGTGAGCAGGACGCACTGCATTAAATGTAAATAGTCTAGATAGAAGATAACAGGAACGGATCTAGCTAAACTGAATACAGTGTATATATATATATATATGCAACACCTGGGATGCATATATATACATAATACACTGTAAGTGCAGCTAACTGACTGACTGTTCTGCCTAATCTATCTAACTCAAATCAAATGACACTGTCTCTCTCTCTCTCTATCTCTCAGCACACCGGAACACACACTACACAGGGCCGCCGTGCAGGCGGCCTTATATAGTGTGGGGTGTGTACTAAATCCCCTGAGCCATAATTGGCCAAAGCCACCCTGGCTTTGGCCAATTACAGCTCTCTCTACTGACGGCGCTGTGATTGGCCAAGCATGCGGGTCATAGTGCATGCTTGGCCAATCATCAGCCAGCAATGCACTGCGATGCCGCAGTGAATTATGGGCCGTGACGCGCCACACGAATTTAGCGCGAACGGCCCATAACGTTCGCAATTCGGCGAACGATCGAACAGCCGATGTTCGAGTCGAACATGGGTTCGACTCGAACACGAAGCTCATCCCTAATGGCTGTGTGTTGAGTTATTTTGAGGGAACAGCAAATTTACACTGTTATACAAGCTGTACACTCACTACTTTACATTGTAGCAAAGTGTAATTTCTTCAGTGTTGTCACATTAAAAGATATAATAAAATATTTACAAAAATGTGAGGGGTGTTCCATTTTGACAGCGAATTCTGTTTTTGTTACTGTATGGTTGGAATGGGATTTCTCTGAATCCAGATTGGAACAGCAATAACTTGATCAAGAGTTTTTGTTTAGAAGACCAGGCCTCTTTTTTAGATGTGTTGTTTACAAGTTAAAAACATTTTTTTGCTAGAAAATTACTTAGAACCCCCAAACATTATACATTTTTTTTCTAACACTCTAGAGAATAAAATGGCGGTCGTTGCAATACTTTTTGTCACACTGTATTTGCGCAGCTGTCTTACAAGCACACTTATTTAAAAAAAAAATACACATTTTTGAATTAAAAAATAAGACAACAGTAAAGTTAGCCCAATTTTTTTTTAATATTGTGAAAGATAATGTTACGCCGAGTAAATTGATACCCAACATGTCACGCTTTAAAATTGCGCCTGCTACTAGAATGGCGACAAACTTTTACCCTTAAAACTCTCCATAGCGAATATTTTAAAAATTCTACCAGTTGCATGTTTTGCGTTACAGAGGAGGTCTAGGGCTAGAATTATTGCTCTCGCTCTACTGATTGCGGTGATACCTCACATGTGTAGTTTGAACACTGTTTTCATATGTGGGTGCTACTTACATATGCGTTCGCTTCTACACGCGAGCTTGGCGGGAAGGGGCGCGATTAAAATTTTTTTTTTCTT